>NC_056732.1:1862113209-1862413209 GCF_019279795.1 Protopterus annectens
ACAGTGGTAGCAAGGGGGTTGAAACTTCTTATGCCATCACTTAGGAGGCTACAGTTTGCTTTAAAGAAATGTTTCATCCTTTTTGCTAATTCTTGTTTGATCCCATGTAAGACACAGTCTGGGATGTTGTCAGGTCATAGATGCTGCGTTTTTGACCTTGAAGAGAGTGTTTACAACCTGCTCTTTAGAGATACAAGGTAGAGGACACATGGCAGGGATGTCATGAGGTACGTGTGGTGGAGACAGGCGAGTGAAGTTTTCACAGAACCTGTCAGCTAACGGGTTAGCTATGTCCACAGGCTCAGTATATGCTGTATCATTAATGACCACTTCAGCACAGATTTGGGCCTTTCCTTTTAGGTTACAGATGTAGCTGAAGAATGCCTTATGGTTGTCCTTAATTGAGGAAGCTAATTTGGATTCATAGTATGCTTTGGAGGACTTCACAAGAAGTTTTATTTGCTTGTTTAAGCTGAGGAGGGAGTGTTTCCAGTGTAGGCTCACTTCCTCTTACTCTTAGACAGCTATCTCTTCCTCTTGTTGTAAAGCCTGTTAATGGCAGTTGTTAACCAGGCAGGTTTGCTCTTCCTTGAGGAGCTTGTAGTCCTGTCAGGTACGGCTGAGTCAGTGCAGTTATGTAGGTGTTTCTATAAAGTATTGGTGTAGAACTCTGCATAGTTGCCAGTTCTGTCTGAGGGGGAGCTGCTGTGAAGCTATTTATGCCATCCTGTAAAAGGTTATGATCTGCTTTGCAGAAGGTTTTTTAGTTTAGTTGCTGCTAGGAGGGTCAGGTGTGATAGTTACTTTGAAAGTATATAAAATTTATATAAAGTTTTCCCTACAGGCCGGTGATTACTGTTTCATACACAAGACAGCAACTTTCTTATCCTGTGGGTCTTGTAAGCCCGTTTACATATCACTGCTTAATGTTTCATACACCAATAGGGTACCTTACATATTCTTTGTAGTTCTTACAAGGTCTCTTATACAGGTGTAGGAATACAGGTTTGTGCCCCAATGTCTTCCTTATTCTTTCTGTCTCATGTACAGGTGTGTCATCGCTGGTACACGCACTGCTGCAGTCGCTTCCTTATTTTTCTGTCTCCAGTAAGGTCTCTTGTACAGGTGTGTCATCACCTGTTCATGCACCAGTAGGTCTCTTGTACAGGTGTGTCATCACTTGTTCATGCACCAGTACTGTAACTCCCTTATCTTTGTATCTCCTGTAAGGTCTCGTGTACAGGTGTGTCATCACCTATTCATGCACCAGCACTGTAACTTCCTTATCGTTGTATCTCCTGTAAGGTCTCTTGTACAGGTGCGTCATCACCTGTTCATGCACCAGTACTGTAACTTCCTTATCGTTGTATCTCCAGTAAGGTCTCGTGTACAGGTGTGTCATCACCTATTCATGCACCAGCACTGTAACTTCCTTATCTTTGTATCTCCTGTAAGGTCTTGTGTACAGGTGTGTCATCACTTGTTCATGCACCAGCATTGTAACTTCCTTATCGTTGTATCTCCTGTAAGGTCTCGTGTACAGGTGTGTCATCACTTGTTCATGCACCAGCACTGTAACTTCCTTATCGTTGTATCTCCTGTAAGGTCTCGTGTACAGGTACATTGTCACTGGTTCATGCATGAATTCTAATTCAAGTTCCGGTGAGATATGGCAGCTGAACAAAGAGAGAGTGGAGCTGCCACATGTTGCCCAAACATAGTAGCAGAGTTCTGCATGGTTGATGAGAAGCAAGGGGGGAGTGGGAGGGAAGCAAGCATAAACGAGGATTTTGTGTAGCGCTCAGGACTGGGATTTAGATTTAGGGAACAAGAATCTTATGGTTATGGAGTGGGAAAGGATTTTAAAGTTAGAGAGCTATGGATAATTTGCATCTAGGGAGCGGGAGTGGATTTTTAGGGTTAGGGAGTGGGAAGGAAGTTTTAAGCTTTAGGGGGTCGGAGGGGATTTTAGAGTTATAGAGAGGTATTTTAGGTTAAGGAGTAATCTGGGACTTTAGGTTCAGGGAGTGCTATGGTTAGCGTTGGGGAACACATCGCAGTTTTAGGGTTCGGGTATGGCTGTGCAATACAGTGGGGTCTGGTGTTGTGAGGGCAAGTAATGAACTAGGATTGGGCTTGTGGGGTTAGGGAACTTGTTATTTAGTGCAAGTGGTAGTGAACATCTGTGTCGTGAGATACTGGCACGCGAGCACTTTTAGTAGAACCCATAAAAATCACTTGTGTAACTAGCCGCATAACTGGTGTCTACTGAGGACATGCCATGGATACATTCAGATTTTTCATCATGCAGTCTTTTCTTTTTGAAGGCTTTAAAGTGGATTTTGTTTGTAACCGAGGGTGTGGAAGTTTTTTTAAGGGTAAAGGTAAACAGATTATGGTCAAAGTTTAGTAATGAAGGATCGACCATTGGAGCGGAGCAGACAGGAGCCAGGTTTTTGTTTACTGAGTCAGTGTTTACAACCCTGGTCATTTTGTAGTCAAACAGATCCAGGACATTTTTGTTTACCCAGTCTAGGTAATACTATTCGTACACAACTTTGGAAGTGTAGGAGCTCCAGTCATTAGAAGGATGGGTGAAATCTCCAAGGATTAAAAAGATGTTGCTTATTGGAATATCCTGTGTGAATGCAAGGCATTTATCTTGGTCATCTGGAGCCATAAACTTTGAATGATAGCAGTTGTGATTTGGCCAGCAGATTTCCCTAAGATTAGCTGTAGTTCATTGGGTCTCTGGGTATCGGTTTTGAAGGGATATTTCACCTGTTATACACTGGCACTCCAACACCATTTCAGGTGGATTTAAAGGTATGAGGGGCATAAGACCAAGACATTGAATGATTGCTGTCTAAGGATTTGAGCCATGTTTTTGCCAACATGGACATGTTCCAAATTCAGAAATGCCTGAAGATCAGGCAGTTTATTGTTAAGCTTTCTTGTGTTGAGTACCAGGGAACAATTGTCCCAGAATCAAAATCAGCTCATGGTGATTCCATGGGTAGACCCCATAGGGTTTTAGCAGCATGTATTACTGAAGTAGATTGCCAAGCATTTTTTACACACAGTTGCTGCTGCTGCCCAGTTGTGCCCCAACCAGGTTTTGAACCCAGGTCTACCAGTTAGTAAGTCTGTGCCTTAACGTCTGTGCTATTAGGCTTTGTGTTGAGTAGAGTACAAACTCAAGAGGTTAGGCAGAAGCCCATATGTCAGCCAGTGGGTAGCCAACTGTCTCACATACAGGACCCAGGAAGTTAGAATTTGGGAGTCCATGTGTGACTTGCCTCTTTGTAGTGGTGGAGTCCCTCAGGGAACAGTCCTTGGGCTGCTCCTTTTCAGCATTTACTTCTCAGAAGTCAAGACCAATGTCAGTGGTCTCTGGTTGACTAAATTTGCAGATGGTTGCAAAATAGGAAATGCCATTGAATTTCACACTGACACAAGTGTTCTCCAAGAAGGGCTGACACAGACAAACAACTGGTGTCAGAGTCATGGGCTAAAACTGAATGCCAAGAAATGCATAATAGTATCCTTTGTTAAGTCATCCATCTCTGGTAACTATCATATTGACAAAACTCCCCTTAGAGTTGACCCAGTAGTCAGGGACTTAGGAACACACGTAGATAGTAATGTAGCCTTTGACCAGCATGTGTCTACAGTGGTGAGGAAATCATTCTATGTTGCACAATTTATAAACAAAGGCATGGCATCTAAGTCCAAGGAAGTCATTGTTCCACTGTATTCAGCATTCATTGGACCTGTCATTGAGTACAATGCCCCCTTTGGTATGTACCTAACCAGGCATATCCAACAATTGGAACATCCACAGAGGTTCCTCACTAAACGAATACAGGGCATAAGTAAAATGTCCTATGCAGACCGCCTCAAGGCCCTATCCCTGTATACTGTCTCCTACAGACTTTAGAAGGGAGAAGTATGCCCGGTATACAGGGCATTGTCAGACTCCACTCTGATGGACCTCTTGCGTGTGCACAAAACAAACAGCACCAGAATTACACATTTTAAAGACGTAAACCATGCCTGTGGTATAAATAGGACCTGATGGAAAAATAGGTATATATCCCAGAGACTACCCCATCTTTGGATCAGGCTCCCCATCGATGTGAAGCAGAGTTCCTCCGTAACCCAATTCAGGTGCAACTTGGACAGTTGGATGGGAAACTGGAAATTAATCACTGGTTTGGCATCTATGTCTCTAATGGACACAGGTAACCTATAAATGGTTCATCCCCCAGGCCCATGCTTACACTTATCATGGGTATCAAAACTTGTCAGAGATTCGGGATGCATGGCTAGGCTTAATGGCCCTTGTGGGTTTTAGCCTAGTAAACGCCAATGAACCTATAAAATCCCACAGAAGCTGTACTTCCTGAGAAACATCCTATGATGAAAGAGCAGGAGCCCACCATAGAAGTAAGGGCAGCACTAAGGAAAATGAAGTCAAGGAAGGCAGCAGGCTTATATGAGGACACAGCAGGCGTGATAAAGATGTTGGGTGTGATAAGGGAAAAATGGCTCCTGAAGGCACTCATAGCAGTATGTAGAGAAATGTACATCCCAGATAACAGGAAAATAAGCATACTATTGTAAGTGTTCATGAATAAGGGGGACATTCACAACTGTGGGCAGTACAGAGGTATCAAACTCCTGTCACACATACTATTGTAAGTGTTCATGAAGGGGGACATTCACAACTGTGGGCAATACAGTGTTCATGAAGGGGGACATTCACAACTGTGGGCAGTACAGAGGTATCAAACTCCTGTCACACATACTATTGTAAGTGTTCATGAATAAGATGGGCATTCACAACTGTGGGCAGTGCAGAGGTATCAAACTCCTGTCACACATACTATTGTAAGTGTTCATGAATAAGGGGGACATTCACAACTGTGGGCAGTACAGAGGTATCAAACTCCTGTCACACATACTATTGTAAGTGTTCATGAATAAGGGGGGCATTCACAACTGTGGGCAGTACAGAGGTATCAAACTCCTGTCACACATACTATTGTAAGTGTTCATGAATAAGGGCATTCACAACTGTGGGCAGTACAGAGGTATCAAACTCCTGTCACACATGAAACTCATGACACACAGCAATGAATACCCAGTGTAGTAGAGAATAAGACAGGAGATGAGCAGTCTGGATTCAGACCAGGATGCTTTATAACTGACCTGATGTTTGCAGTGAGCCTGATAGTAGAGAAGATGTTAGAGCTGAAGAAACAGTTCAACTGATCATTCTTAGACTTGGAGAAAGCATAAGACAAAGTACAAGGAAAGTTGATTTGGGTAGTTCTGCTATGGTTCTTAACCTGCACTAATACAACCAATGTTTCTGGGGCTATCTACAAAGACCCAGTGACTCAAGTATGAGCAGTGTTTTGTCTCACAAAGGGGGTTCCCAGTGGGATCAAGTGCACATCAGGGATCAGCTCCGACTGCTGTTCAAACCGGTGATGGACTAAATTAGCAAACGTTTCGTGCATATTTGAACTGTTTCTTACTGAAATTGGTACACCTTGTTTGCTGTAGCATAGACTAGATCCAGGCCTGAATCTAGCTTTGTTTGTATACTTGTTTGTTTGTTTGCTTGTTATTTCCCTGAAACGCTAATTCCACCTAAAACGCAGCTTTTCAGGGCTTCTGTGGATCCCTAGTGATATCTGCATTGCTTACTGTACTTATTTCCTTGTTTCACTTGAAAGAAAGTTACTGTTTGTCATTTTTGCATTTAAGTTACCTGGCACTTTCTCACTAAAGCAATTATATAAGTCAGCACTAAAAAATTAAAAGCACTACACCCTCACAAACTCCCCTTGAGTGCCTTGTTCCCCATTGACCCTTTTTTTCAATTATAAGGGAATTCCCAATACTATTCTAGCATGTCCAAAGGTCAGTTGTCAAGCTCCTCTCCGGTCCAGCTGGTGAATCTGGGAATCTTGAGGCAATGTTACAACTGCCTCATGTACACAGTCAACCCTCTCCTCCCAACAAATTCCAACATATGTGAGAAATGCAACCATATAGCCAAACTGGAGGCTAAGCTCTCTCAACTCAGTACTGGCGTAACCAGTGAGGAGGAGAAGGAAACCACACTCACTACAATTCCAGTCTCACATAGACCTACCACGAAAGCAAACCAAACACATAATCACACAAAAACATACTCGGAGACGCTAAACAAAAATCTGCCTAAGCAGCAGAGATCTCCAAAGCAGACACCCAAGCAACTGCTACCCCAAAACAAAACACGTGCAACACATAGCTCACAAAGCCAGTGTGCCGAACAGTCACAGCCCTTAAGGCTAAACAACACACCTGATACACTTGTAATAGGTGACTCTGTCGTTAGGCACACTGACGTCCCGCTCACCAGGCTGAACAAGAAGAAGGTCACGGTGAGCTGCCTGTCGGGCGCTAGGATCCACCACATAACACAAGCATTCAGGTCACTCCAAGGCAAGTACAAATATAACTCAGTCATTGTCCATGCTGGTGTGAATGACCTGAGACGTACCTCCCTGGACTACATGAAAAGAGACCTAGAGGAGCTCCCTGAGCATGTAGCCCAGGCCGGTATGACCCTGACCTTGAGTAGCATCTTACCCTCACCAAGAATGATTCCACAATATGAAGACAAGATGGTCAATTTCAACAATTGGCTTAAGTATTGGTGTCATTCAAAGGGGATCCAATGCCTGTCATCTTGGGATGACATGCTCGACAAGCCACGATGCTTCGCTAGGGACGGCTTGCACCTGTCACCCCTGGGCTTTCGGATATTAGCAAAGGCTCTTGCTACCCCCATAGTGCCTTTTTTAGGCAAGGCTCAAAAGACAAACCCAACTCCATAGGTATCACAAGGGATAAGAAACTAAGAGTAGTGCTACTCAACACCAGAAGTCTAAACCTCAAGATGCACGCACTCGAAACTCTCCTTAGCATGGAGAACATCGATATCTGTGCAGTAACAGAAACCTGGTTCAAGGCTCCCGAGAACACCCCAGCACTACCAGGTTATACCTCATACCATGCTTTTCGGCCCCAAAACTTGGACTGAACCACAAAAGTAGGGGGACTATCAATATTTGTCAAAGATACCCACACCTCCAGGTTGGTGGCACAGCACGAAGCATCAGAGACTATCCATGTGCAACTAACAGTAGGTAAAACTGCCTTCTAGTTTATAGCCTGCTACAGACCACCCTCCCAAACCCAGGAACCCCACTCGGCCTTCCTGAGAACACTGGAAAATATGAAGGTCTGTCCAAACACCATTATATTGGGCGACTTCAACTACCCAAACATAGACTGGGAGCATTACTCTAGCTCCAACACCCTAGCCCAAAGGTTCCTAGAATTTATAAACGCAAATGCTATGGAACAACTTGTTACCACTCCCACAAGAGGGGAAAACATACTGGACCTGATCAGCACCAACATGGGGACTCTATGCTCCAGACCAGAAGTGTATCCCTCACTGGTAAGATCAGACCATAAACTAATCTCACTGGATATTCACATCCCGACCCCACCCCTGCCCAGAAAACCACAGTGAAAAACTTCTAAAGCAAATTTCACACTCCTCAAAACCGAGGTGGAATCCTTCAAAGCCCCCGGGCCTGTGGAAAATACGGCCCAGACCCCAGAATCCTTTATAAACACATTCTATGAACACCTTCAGGAATGCATGGATCATGCAATCCCAAATAAAACCAAGACCCAATCCTCCAAAGGCAGACGTCCTGTCTGGTGAACCTCAGCCATAAACAAACTGTACAATAGAAGGAGGAAGCTACTACATGATAGAGCAAAATCCCAAAAAGGGAAGGCATATCTGATCAGTATTAGCAAAAAACTACGGGCACTCATAAAATCGTCTAAGGCCAGCTTCGAGATAAAAATTGCACAGGACACTAAGGATAATCACAAGGCTTTCTTTAGTTATGTTAGGAACCTGGGTGGTAATTCCCAGATATGCTCAGAATTAGTCCAGAATGACAAAAAATACACCGAACCCACAGACATTGCCAACATCCTAGCAAACAGGTTCAGCGCAAACTTCTCTCCCCCCCCCAAAAGGGAAAATATCTATCCCATCAGAGTGCTGCCCCCCTGACATCTCAGATGCTCAGGTAAGAGCCGCCCTCTCCAAAGCAAAAAACTTAGCATCAATGGGACCAGACGGTGTCCCGGGCTGCGTCCTACATGAACTCCAAGAAGAGCTAAACCCAAACATAAAACTACTGTTCAATCTCAGCCTTACTACAGGATATGTACCTAAAGAGTGGCGTACAGCAACAGTGGTCCCTCTCCACAAAGGTGGTGCCTCAATGGATCCTGGAAACTATCACCCCATAAGCCTGACTAACTTGGTCTGCAAAGCTATGGAAAGGATCATCATGGACCTCATAAATAAAGATATTGGGGACCTACAGACACTGGATCCTACCCAGTTCGGCTTTGTTAAGGGCAGATCCTGCCTCTTAAACCTGGTCAATTTCTTTGAAACAGTCACCAAGGCCATTGATGAGGGGAAGGTGGTCCACACAGCCTACATGGACCTCGCAAAAGCCTTCGATACAATACCCCACTCAGGCATTATAGATAAGCTCACCAGCTTAAATATAAACCCCTATGTAACTAGATGGGTTGCAAAATGGCTCAAGGACAGAACCCACATGGTTAGAATTGCTGGAGCCATGTCAGACTCCAAACCAGTTACAAGTGGCATCCCACAAGGCTCAGTCCTGGGACCTCTCTTGTTCGGTATATATTTCTCGGAGGTACAGGCCAACACAGAAGGACTGTGGCTGACCAAGTTCGCAGATGACTGCAAACTGGGTGCCATAATCGACTCTCCAGCCGACACAAGCATCCTCCAAAAAGGGCCTCATAGAAACAGACAACTGGTGCCAGAGCCATGGCCTCAAGCTAAATGCCAAAACGTGTATAGTCATCCCCTTTGGCAAAAACAGTGCCCACAAATTACCACATAGGTGGTAATCCATTAAGTACAGAAGAAGTAATTAGGGACCTGGGGACCCAAGTGGATAGCAATCTCTCATTTGACAACCACATGGCCAAAGTGGTTAGAAAAACATTTTATATAGCCCACCTAATCATGAAGGGATTCACATCTAGATCAGGGGAGGTCATCATGCCTCTTTACTCATCCCTCATCAGGCCCATAATTGAGTACAATGCCCCTTTTGGGATGTACCTTACCAGACACCTGCAGCAACTGGAAAGACCCCAAAAGAACCTCACCAAGAGGATCAAAGGGCTCAAACAGATGCCATATGCTGCCCGGTTAAAGAAACTCCAGCTCTACTCAGTGGCATACCACCTGCTCAGAGGCGATCTGTGCCTGACGTATAAAGCCTTGTCCAACCCGGAATTAATGGACATGCTGCACCTCAGAAAATCCAAATCCCATTGAGCTACCCGCTTGAGAGACTTGAACCTCAGCACTGAAATAAATAGGACATGCTGGAGGGACAGATTCATAACCCAGAGGCTCCCTTCACTCTGGAATAAAATCCCAGTCCAGGTTAGGCAGAGTCCCTCATTGACTCTCTTCAAGAGGAATCTTGATGAGTGGATTGGAGATTGTAGGTTTACCCCGGGTATCACTTCTGTGTCACTGTTAGACAGAGGCACAGTATACTAACCTCGAAAAAGAGCATAGCAAAATTAATTTAAAATGGGTGGCGAAAGCCAACACACACTCTGGCTAGGCTTATAAATGCCCTAGGACAGATAGCCTAGTATGAACCTTTGAACCTATGAAGGGGACAGATCAACAAAGTTGCTGTATGCAGACGATATGGCATTGTATACAGACTATGAGTAAAGGATAGAAGAATAGAATGCAAACTGAAGGCACAGGGGGTGAAACCGGAGTATAGATAAGTCAGCTGTAATGACAGCAAATTGGGAAGTCTAAAGAAGCTGAGAACTGCGACAGAAGGGAAAGTATTGGAACACATTAAAAGCTTCAGATATCTGGGAGAGGTGGTTGAGGAGAAGGGAAGTCTGAATGAGGAGGGTCAAAGCTAGAATCAGAGGGGCTGCAGCCACTGGCATAGAGTGTGAGGGGTCGTGTACGGCCGAAGAATACCAAAGAAGCTGAAAAGTAAGGTGTACAAAACAATGGTGTGACCACAGCTTGACACACCAAACCTGGACAGTAAAGACAAAGCAGTTGAAGAAGCCTGAGGTGATGGAGATGTGTGGTATGATGCACACTGTTGGACAGATGAAGAAATGAGGGCATCAGAGCAGAAACCAAAGTAGCTCTAATTGTAGATAAGGTCAAAGAGAACAGATTACAGTGGTTCAGTCACATGTGCAGAAAAGCGGAAGACAGTTTGGTAAAGAAGATTTGGGACAGACAGGAAGAATGCAAGAGGAAATTAGGGTGGCCAGCAAAGAAGTGGATGGATTGTGTGAGGGAATATCTGCAACAGTCAGACATGAGTGTTGAAAAAGGTAGTGGAGTGGCACTGAATTGAGTAAGCTGGCGACAGGTGACACAACACGCCATCTTTGTGTAGAAAATGGGAGGAAAAAGAGGTTGGTGATGAGGATGATGAAGGATATGTTTTTGTCTGCGGCCTGGGCCTGCAAGCATCTTATGTGTGTCATTTCTCACACAGAATACTTTACTTTTCTGGTTCTTTTTGCTTCAGAATTACTACAAGATCCTGCCTCCAGGATGTGGTGCCTGGAGTGTCCTCTTTAATGTGGGATTATGTGACTCTCTTTTTTCTCAGAAATTCAACTTTCACTCCATTGAAACATCTTTCATGAGAGGAAGTTGTCAACTAGGGCCTTACATGTATCCATGGTTGGCTATGGCAGATATTTTCCTTTTTGGGGAGTTCCAACAAGAAATCTAGGTTGAGGTGCCTCACTTTTGGGTTCTACCCCAGTCGGTTTACCTAGTCACTGCCTGGTCAGTCTTTAGCCAGAATCAGTTGTCATATCAGTAGCAGTTTATTACACTTCTCTAGTGATAAGTTGGTCTCGTTTCATTTTCTTCGCTGTAGTCTTTAGAGTGCTATTGTACTTAATCCTTAGATACTCTCCATAATATATATATTTTTTCATGTAATCTTGGTCTTACCTGGCTGGTTCCCTCTCTCCTCTCCCATACTCCCCCATCAGAAGGACTCCATCTCATACTGAACATAAACTCCAACAATATTTCCTGCTTCCCCACTATTTAGACTGTCAGCTGATTAAATATTTTTTTATCCTGGTCCCCCTTTCATAGGTTAGTACTAGGCTAACTGCCCTTTTTTGGGCCATTTGAAGCCTAGCGAGTTACCCCATGTGAGAATCAAGCCCTGCACCTTGTGTCTTTAAGGTAAACATTTTTTTAACCATCTTAACCATTATGTCATCCTCCCACCCCATTTGGTGATGGTCTTTAGCAATGGTGACGTCATCCTGCTTAGGGCTTGTTTTCTTGTTTAGTTTCTGTTCTGTACAGCCTGCCTGGTACATTTAGGGAGCATGGCATTCCTTACTTTCCTTGGTTGGTAAGGTTTTGGGTGTGTTTGTCTTCCTAGTCAGTGTGTATGACATCTCTCTCATGTTACAGCTATTCCTTTGAGAACGTTGACCGTTAACATTTTTTGTGGGGGTGCTATCTGTTGAAGGGCTTCAGAAGCTCTTGGTTGACAGCCGTTTGTTAGTATAAGGTGACATGAGTCTTTATCGTTGGGCTGAAGCTCTACTGGACCTCTCCTGTCGTATGTTTGAATGGATACTATCAATTTGCACTTTTCTTGTAACACATTTGCAGTTCTGTTATTTCCAGCTCAGGGCCTTCTGGAGTTGCTGTATTTTGAGACACCCTTTGCGGTGATCCAATCAGCAAGTTTTAATTGGGACTATGTTTTAGAGTTACAGGAAGGTGGACTGGTACCATTTGGTGATTTATTGCTACATTATTTCCATAAACAATGCTACAGATACATTTCTGTGTTGTCTGGTGCATTAAACTTTAGTATAAATCAGTTGTCATAGTTTTTTTCTGCTCCAGGATTTGTGCTTCATTGGTGCTCAGTTACTGATATTCCAGTTTTGATCCACCAGTTTTATATTCTGCTAATCATTTAACTACTTAAAATTGTATTCTAGTGCCTTTCTGTTCTGTTATTTGAGTCTGCCCTATCCCTAACTGAGACATTAAGCTAAAGTCTATGAAATTCTAACCTGCATCTCAGAGTAGTTGCATTCTAAGCCTTTTCTGTTCCCCTTTTTTGTGTGTCTGCCAACCTCCCCCCTCTAAGATATTAAAATAAAGTTCCTGAAAGAGCTCCAACTAGCTTGTTTCTTCCTTGAATATATTCCCAATCTTCCCATCCTTTTCCTATTGTGTTTTTTATAAGGCTGTACCTCTGCCCTCCACCCCTTATGGTAATCTGATTTCCAAAGTCTCTCCTTCCCCCTCTTTCATTGCTATTGCCTGTTGTAGAAGCAATCTTTGCCTGATCATGTTAAACCTAAATTGTTGGATACTCCTCTAACTCAGGACCGCCTGTTTGGCAACAAGGCTGAAGAAGTTCATAGGAAGTCTGTTCATAGGTTAGTACTAAGCTAACTGCCCTTGCGAGCCATTTTAAGCCTAGCCAATTATCCCTTGTGAGACTCAAACCCTGCACCTTGTGTTTGTAAGGCAAACACCTTAACCATTAGGCCACCCACCCATTCTTAGATAAAGCTAACTCTATGCAAACTGTTAATGATTTTTTACAAGTGCAACCTAGATTTAGTAGGCACTGGCCTACTAAGAATTGGTCCTTTCCAGTCCCATCCAGGTCTACTCAAGCCAGACCCAGACCCAGCAAAAAACCCAGGTTTCAATCCCAGGGGACTCTCAGGACTAAGTAGTGGGGGGCCTTCACTTCCAAATCTGGAAATAACAAGACACCCCCCTATGGTAAACAGTCTCAATAATTTCCTTTTAAAATTCCCAAGCACTTATCTTTTGACTGCCCCTTTGGGGGGAAGATTGCTCTTCATGCAAAGAACTGGGAATTCATAACCCAGGACAAATGGGTTTTAAATAGTGTCCCAGGGATACAGATTTCATTTCCACACGTTGCCAACACCAAATGGGTGGCCAGACCTGCCCCCAAATCAGTGGGCAGAGGCTCAGAAACAAGTACTTTCCCTCTTAAACACGGGAGCTATTCAACTGGTACCAGAAGAGGAAAAGGGACAAGGTTTCTACTCCAGACTTTTCTGGTACCCAGAAAAGACAAATCATGGCTTCCAATCCTGAACCTGTCTACTCTAAACACCTTTCTGGAGATTCCAGAGTTCAAGATGCTGACTAGGCAAAGGCGCCTGGTTAGCAACACTAGATTTAAAAGAAGCATACCTGCACATCCCAATCAGGGAATCTTGCAGAAGATACCTACGCTTCAAAGCTGGCTGCATGCATTATCAGTTCTCTGCACTGCCCTTTGGCTTGTCTACTGTGCCCAGGGTATTCACAAAGTGCCTAGCTCTAGTTATTGCATTTTGTAGGCAACGAAGTATCCAAATATACCCATACCTGGACGATTGTCTAATTCAGGCAGAAAGCCAGGGCATACTTTTGAAACATCTGGCATTTGTAAAAAGGGTTCTAACTTGTCTGGGGTACACCATAAACGAAAGGAAATCACAACTGTTACCCTGTCAACAAATTACATTCCTGGGAGCAAGCGTGAATACAACTTCCCAGATGGCTTACCTCACACTGAAAAAGCAAATTCATTTGGTAACCTATTTCAAACAAGTGGCCACAAAAACCCTGTTATCTGCAAGACAAATACTGCAAGCCTTGGGGTTCATGGCCTCCTGCATTCTTCTAATTCCATATGCAAGACTCCGTATGAAGAAACTACAGTGGTATCTAAAAAGCCTATGGAGTCAACATTCTCACAGTCTAGAAACAATGATTCCTGTCATACTTTGCCTACACCTAGAGTTCCTCTGGTGGGCAGAGGCCTGCCACCAAAACAAGGGACTACCATTCACACTACCCCTTGCTGCCCAAACTCTAACAACAGATGCATCTGACTATGCATGGGGGGCTCACCTGGCAGGGAAGTGCATTCAGGGCAAATGGAACTCAAGTCAAATGCACCTACATATCAATCAAAAAGAAATGTTAGCTGTACAGAATGCTATGACAGCCTTCAAGGACTACATTCTTCCAGGACAACTAATGGTAAAGATGGACAACACCACGGTTATGTGGTAGATAAACAAGCAGGAGGGTACACATTCCTACCCCCTCTGCAGACTAGCCATGGCATTGTGGAACACAGCCTTGAGCTACCAAGTACACCTACAAGCTCAATTCCTGCCAGGAAAATTAAATACACTTGCAGATGGACTAAGCAGAAACCTCATGGACCCACACAAGTGGAAACTGGAACCAAGGATTTACAACATGTTAACAAGCGAATGGGGGAGCCCAGACATAGATCTATTTGCCTCTCCCCAGAACTACCAGTTGGACAAGTTTTGCACAAGGACTCCCCACAAACAAGCCTGGAAAGTGGATGCTCTGTCCTTCAGCTGGAAAAACCTATCAGTCTACACCTTCCCCGCACTTCTTTTGCTCTCCAAAGTTCTACTAAAAGTCAAACAGGACAAACCAAGGATGATGTTGATTGCTCCTGACTGGCCGCACCAACACTGGTAACCCTCCTGTACATTGTGTCACAGTTATCTCCATGGCACCTGCCTCGGGCACCTTCCCTGCTGTCTCAGCAGGAGAACCAAATTCTGCACCCTCAGCTTCCAACATTGAACCTTGCAGCCTGGCTAATCACTTTAAATTCATTCTTATCATCCCTCAGCAAACCTGTGATGGATGTCATCTTAGAGGCAAGGAGGCGTAGTACTAGAAAATCTTATGCTGAAAAATGGAAAAGATTCTGTGGCTGGAACCAGTCTCAAGGGATGAGCACAGCAGCACCCAATTTACCTCAGATTTTGCAATACTTAACTGAGATGCTTCACAAGGGCCTGTCTTTTTCCTCCATTAAAATCCATGCCTCGGCTATTTCAGCTCATTATAACACAGAACCTCCCCTCGTCTCTCATCCCTTGCACAAGCAGTACCTCAGAGGGGCCAAACATTTGAGACCACCCAGGAGAACTCCAACCCCTGCCTGGGACCTTAACTTTGTATTGGAGAAACTCACTCTACCTCCTTTTGAGCCAGCTGCTACCACAGACTTAAAATTTATTTCTTGGAAACAGCTTTCCTTTTAGCAATCACTTCAGCTAGAAGGATATCTGAATTACAGACCCTTATGGCAGTGGACCCTTTCATCATCTTTCAAGTTGACAGGGTGTCACTCAGGACCAATCCATCCTTCATGCCCAAGGTGGTATCCAGTGTGGCTCTTAATCAGTCCATTCATTTGCCAACCTTCTTTCCCAATCCACAGAACAAAGGGGAATGGAATCTGCATTCCTTAGATGTGCACAGACAACTTAGATTCTACTTGGACAGGACTAAACCGCAAAGAAAATCTGAACAGCTGCTGGTAGCATTTGCTGCAGGGGGCAGAGGGGAAGGCTATTTCAAAACAAACCATTTCTAAATGGATAAGCTATTGCATTAATTTCTGTTATAAGCATCATGGAAAACCTATCCCCCAGGGGATCAGATCTCACTCCACCAGGGCTGCATCTACTTCTGCAGCTTTTCTCAGTGGTGTTCCTACCAGGGACATCCTAGAAGCTGCTACCTGGAGTTCTGTACATACTTTCTTCAAGCATCATCATTTGCCAATTTTCTCTAAATCCAGAGCTGGCTTTGCCACTTCTGTCTTGCAGGGCCTTATAGCTGGCCCTAATGCTATATAAACTCCTCCTCCCAACCATAGCTGTGGGATTCTACCCAAATGTAATGACTGCAGCAGTGAAACACGAAGAACATAGTACAGTTGTGTACACTTACCATAAATGTAGATGTTCGAGTGTATTCACTGTTGCAGTCCTGGTTACCCTCCTTCCAGCCCCCTAACTTCTTCTGGCTATACCTCTACTTTCCTTTACTATGCTTAAAAGCCTTTTTGTTGTATTTGCTTTTTATTGAAGGTGGTATACCTTTGTGTTTTTTTTTTTGCTCCCCATTGGGGGGACCTGACATCTGGGGCAAGAAAAACTGATGTAATGGTGTCGGCTGCATGTTTTATACCCATGACGGCCTGACGTCATAGAAGAAGGGACAGCAACTGACACAGGACCCAAGACTTTGTTAATTAGGCCGACTGAGGGCAACCTGCAAGCAGATTACCCCAAATGTAATGACTGCAACAGTGAATACACTCAAACATCTACATTTATGGTAAGTGTACACAACTGTACTTTCTGTCAGTAAGCCAGTTGGGAACCCCTCGAGTGACATAGGGATTAATGCCCAGCTTAGTAAGTTTATCTATGATTCCATAGTGGGGGATGGTGTTGAAGGCCTTGGCGAGGTCCAGATAGTCGGTGTGGACCACCTTACCCTCGTCCACAGCTGTGGAGACTAATTCAAAGAAGTCAGTCAGGTTCAGGAGACAAGATCGGCCCTTCATGAACCCTGACTGGGTGGGGTCCAGTGTTTGAAGGTTGCTAATGTCTTTGTTTATAAGTTCCATGATAATACATTCCATGGCCATGCCGATCAGACACGTCAAACTGATGGGGCAGTATTTCCCAGGATGCAAGGTGGATCCCCCCTTGTGAAGTGGGATAACTGTAGCTGTGTGCCACTCAGTGGGCATGAAGCCTGAGGTGAGGGTTTTGGATGATGTATGAATTCTTTTGTTGTGACTGTTCCAGTAGTCCTGGATTATCTTCCTCACATTCTTTGCTCAGAGGTGAGGTCCCTTTGTACTATGTTTCACTTAGCATCCATCTTGCACTTTCATTTAGGTTGCTAGAATTTCTCTTTAGTCTCTCTTAAGGTGTATAATACTTTTTTTAGGGAAGACTTCCTCCTCAGACTTTTGATTAGAGATCCTGTTCCACAGTAGGATATCAATTTAGTACTGGAGCAGTTGACTCAAGTCTTCCTTTGAACTGGCTTTCAGAGCAGAGTTGAAGTTCTTTTACAGGAAAACATCTTCCTCATGGCTCTGTGGCAGTTAGTGCAGAGTACTAAAGCTCTGACTTGTAAATGAGCTGCTTCATTTGCCAAAGGTACAGGGTTTGAATCTTTCCATTTTCATTTGCTTACTGTGTGACCTTGAGCAAGTCACTAATTAGACAGTACTTTGGGGAAATTGGGTTTTTGGGAATTAAAGCTGAGCTCCTTAGTGGTCTCCTACACTACATGCCTAGTTAAGTATCAAAGAATCTAGCAGGCTAAACTTCAGGCTTTGTGTGTTGACTCATCATACTCTGTGTTTCATAAAAACAGAGGTGTAGTGTGATGAAGTAATCCCTCATTGACTTCTGAAGTAAATATAAACCAGACCATACGTTTTCCTGTAGTTTTTCTGTGTCATTCTGACAAGGGAGAATACCTGCTTTAGTGTTTAGATGTTCCCAGGTAGCTGCTGTTTTACCTTCACTGGACTAAGGATTAGGAAAGATGTGCAGCAGTTTGAGTCATTTACTGCTAATAGATTGTCAAGAGTGTCATGAAAGTCTCTAAAGCAATTTTGTCAAGAAAGTTTCCAAGTGTATTACATGTGTTTACCTATGACATAAAAGATCCTTAGTAGGAGAATCTAAACCTCACTGCACAAGAGCAGTAGCCGTCTCTCAGGCCTTTTCACATAATGCATCTGTTAATAATATTTACGCTGCCAATATATGGACTTCTGTAGGCAACTTTCTGAAATATTACATGCTGTATGTAATCTTTAGGTCTCATGTGGCATTTGGGACCACTGCTTTCCAATTTCTTCTCTCATAAGTCAGCCCAAGTTGACTGCTGAGGTCTGTGTCCTAATTATAAGAGAAGGATGGCTCAGTCCATGACAGATATGAAAACTATGTACTTGGTGTAATGATTAGATCTGAATTGTCATGGTTCCTGTTTCCCTACAATCCCATCCATCATCTCCCAGCCTGGAAGATGGGGGACTATGGATGTGGGTAGGGTAATAAATGAGATCTGAATGTGCTCCGAGTGGCCTACTTAAAACTAGGCAGTGATGGAGGCATGGTAAGGATTATGTAAGGGGGAGGAGTTAAACCCTGTGTTATTGGTGCTGAGGTATCTGAGCTTGCAGGTGATGGTGGCATGCTGGGTATTATGTAAGGGGGAGGAGTTAAAGCCCAGGACAGTTTGCATTGATGCTGAAGTGACTGAGCTGTCAAGTGATGGTGCATGCTAGTTATTATGTAAGGGAAGAAGTCAAAGCCCAGGAAAGTTTGAATTGGTTCCAAGCAGTCCAAGCTGGCGAATGATGGTAGAATGCTAGGCATTAGATATTATGTAAGGGGAGGAGTTAATGACTATTTGTTTTGTTGCTGAGATGACCGAGCTAGTAACTGATGGTGGCTTGCTAGGTATTAGGTGTTATGTAAGGGGGAGGAGTTAATGACTATTTGTATTGGTGTTGAGGTGACTGAGATGCTGAGTGATGATGGCATGGTGGATATGATGTAACTGAGCTGGCAAGTGATGGTGATATGCTAGGTATTAAGTATTACATAAGGGGAGGAGTTAAAGACCAGGAAAGTTTGTACTGGTGCTGAGGTGACTGAGATGGAGAGAGATGGTGGCATGTTGGATATTGGGTGTTATATAAGGGAAGGAGTTAAAGACCAGGAAAGTTTGTATTGGTGCTGACGTGACTGTACTGGCACTAGGGCTACAGTCATAGCAATAGAGGAAGGTGAACCACAGCCATGCCGCTAAGTCATTATGGTAAGTTGTTAACTTGTTTCTATGTTAATCCGAATACAGTGATTTGTGTGCAGGAATATAAATTCATATGCTTTTTTCTTCTGTATACAGATTAGTGCCGTTGTATCTTACTACTAATTATACTGTGTAGAGATTATGTTATACTGATACTGAATGTGCAAAACTCATTGTTCTGGTTGTTGACACACTCCTGAGATAGTTGAGTTTGTACAAATCTGACACCGAACAAGAAGAAAGGAATAGTTATTTACTTTGGCAAATTAATATATAGTACAACTGAATATTTTAACATAGCTTGTTAAAATCTTGTTTGAACCATTTACATTCATCTGTGTGCATAATTAATGAAGAACAGGTACATTTTGTGTTTTCAGGTGCCAAACAGCTTTGAAGATGTTGCTGTTGAGTTTTCAAGTGAGGAGTGGAAGATGCTGAGTGAACAGGACAAAGAGTTACACCGGGAGGTGATGGTACAGAACTATGAGAACATGATTTCTTTAGGTAAGGGGATCTCGGAGGTACATCCTTATTGATTGATTGAAATTTAAATATTATTCATATTTCTTTGCAATAAGAACTGTTTCAGTAACATGATGATATAGTGTACCGATTTACAACACTACATGGGCAGTGGAAAAATCTTCTTAGAAGTGCATTTTTATCTTGAGGACTGCACTTACATTATAACAGTGCTATTACATGGGTTGACAGTATTACATGGTTAGAAGAATCTGTATCCAAGTGTTTATTTCTGTCTGAATTGAAGTGCGGTGTGTTACATAGATCTCCAGTTCCTTTAGGTTGTTTAGCTAATATTTCTGGGGTTTTTTTACTTTTAAATTCATGATTACACAAAACCCCATTTTTGGGAATTCCAGGCATAACCTAATGTCTCTTTTGACAATAATAATACAAAACCGGTAACTAGTGGTAGCTGTGTACCAAACAGTGATTTTTATTACTCAGACTATGTTATTGCTTTAAATCCTTAAATGCAGGCCCCACATCATCTTGACACTGTATTAAGCACAACAGTAACTCAATGTTCCTACATTTTATCATTTAAAAATATTTTTCAGTGAAAATAAAATACTTTTTCTATTTCAGAGTTAATTTGGGTAAATATTGTATTTTTTAAATTTTTTCCTGATTTAAATTAACGAAATAATCATAATTTGAACTATAGAGACTGAAGAACAAAAAATAAAACAACAAAACACTCCACAGAATGTAGAAACAAACTTATAACAAAAAACATGCACTGGAAGACAGCAGAAATACCGCAAAAGCACTCCACAGAATGTAGAAACAAACTTATAACAAAAAGCATGCACTGGAAGACAGCAGAAATACCGCAGAAATACTCCACAGAATGTAGAAACAAACTTATAACAAAAAACATGCACTGGAAGACAGCAGAAATACCGCAAAACCACTCCACAGAATGTAGAAACAAACTTATAACAAAAAACAAGCACTGGAAGACAGCAGAAATACCGCAAAAACACTCCACAGAATGTAGAAACAAACTTATAACAAAAAGCATGCACTGGAAGACAGCAGAAATACCGCAAAAACACTCCACAGAATGTAGAAACAAACTTATAACATAAAACATGCACTGGAAGACAGCAGAAATACCGCAAAAGCACTCCACAGAATGTAGAAACAAACTTATAACAAAAAACATGCACTGGAAGACAGCAGAAATACCGCAAAAACACTCCACAGAATGTAGAAACAAACTTATAACAAAAAACATGCACTGGAAGACAGCAGAAATACCGCAAAAACACTCCACAGAATGTAGAAACAAACTTATAACAAAAAAAACATTTACTGGAAGACGACACCATGAGTAAAATAATTTGTATTTATTGAGAGAGAGTAAGCGGTTATGTCACAAGACTACATCAGAATAAAAATTGCAGTAAAAACCACATTTAAGTACACTGATGCATAATTAACAATTAAATGCTTGATTAATCAACTAACCATTCCAATTCAGTCTAAAAACGCATTTAATTATTAATAATGTTGTATGTGAACAGCACAGGGATGGTATATATTGCTCTAAGCTCCTGTTTGTACTCCTTCTATATAGGAATGACAGGAAGTGTTAGAATAAAGGAACATTTATATGCTGTAAAGAAAAAATATACAAATAATGCAGTATTCAAGCATCTACTGTATGTAAACCTTTTTAAAAAAAATGTTTTCTGTCCTAGAGTCACTTCCAAAGGATTTGAGGGGAAGTAATTACAAAGGTAAAAATTCTTAAAAGAGAAACTTTCTGGCAAATTTAAATGCAAGCAGGCAAATACCCTGGTATTAATGAAAGCATTTGTATAAATTGCTTTTTAGAATAGCATATTTGTAATATTGGCTGGTTTATCATTAATTAAATGTGTTTTTTAGACTGAATTGGAACTGATAGTTGATTAGTCAAGCATTTGATTGTTAATTTTCTATTAGTGTACTTGTGTTTTTTACTGCACTTTTTATTCTAATGAATTCTTTGGATGAAAGTGCTTATAGGTTCATATATGTTTGCTAGGCAAACAACCACAAGGGCCTCTTTAAGCATAGCCATGTATCCCAAATCTCTGACAAGTTCTGATAACCTTGATAAGTGTAACCATGGGCCTGGGGGACGAACTATTTACAAGTTACCCGTGTCCATTAGAGACATCGGTCCCAAACCAGGGATGCATTTCCGGTTTCCCATCCAGTTGTCCAAGTTACACTTGAATTGGGTTAGGAAGGAACTCTGCTTCACATGGATGGGGAGCCTGTTCCATTGATGGGATAGTCTCTGGGATACGTACCCATCTCTCCAGCAGGTCCTATTTATATCACATGCAAGGTTTAAGTATTTAGACAGGTAATTCTGGTGCTGTTTGTTTTGTAGATATGTAGGAGGTCCATCACAGTGGGGTCTGATGATGCCCTGTATGCCAGATATAGATCTCCCTCAAAAGCTTGTAGTAGACTGAATACAGGGACAGGGCCTTGGGGCAGTCTGCATAGGACATATTACTTACACCCTGTATTCTTTTAGTGAGGAACCTCTGTGGACATTCCAGTTGTTGGATATGCCTGGTTAGGTACATACCAAAGAGGGCATTGTACTCAATGACAGGTCTGATGAATGCCAAAATACAGTGGAACAATGACTTCCTTGGACTTAGGTGCCATACCTTTGTTTATAAGTTGAGCAACCTAGAATGATTTTTCTCATCACTGTAGACATGTGATGATCAAAGGCCAGATTACTATCTGTGTGTGTCCCTCAGTCCCTGACTACTGGATCAACTCTAAGGGGTGTGTTGGCAATGTGGTAGTCACCAGGGATGGATGACTTCCCAAAGGATACTATTATGCATTTCTTGGCATTTAGGTTTAGTCCATGACTCTGACACCAGTTATTTGTCTGTGTCAGCCCCTCCTGGAAAACATTTGTATCAGTGTGAGATTCAATGACGGCTCCTAATTTGCAATCATCTGCACATTTAGTCAGCCAGACACTACTGACTTTCTCCTTGATTTGTGAGAATTAAATTTCAAAAAGGAGCGGTCCAAGGGCCAGTCCCTGAGGGACTCTACTTGTGACTGGCCTCTTTGTAGAGGTAGACTCCCCAATTCTAACTTCCTGTTTGGAAATACAGAAGAAATGAATTCACAGTTAGCATAATGCTCCAGTTGTATCTACCAGGAATTCTGTTGCTGCAGTTCAATTTGTAAAAAAACTGGAAGTTTGTATACAGAAATTTGATTTGTTTCTCACTAAGAGCTATCCACTGGGTGACATACGGGTTTGTACCTAGCCTCTTGAGTTTGTCAACAGTGCCCGACTAGGGTATCATGTCAAATGCATTGGCCAGGTCAAGGTAGGCAGTGTCAACAATTTTGCCCTCATCCATTGCTTTGGTGACCTTCACAAAGAAGTCTACCAGGTTGAGTAGGCATGATCTGCCCTTGATGAAACCAAACTGGGTTGGGTCCAGTGTCTGGTGGTTTACTATATCTCTATTGATCATCTCCATGATAATTCTTTCCATGGCTTTACATGTAAGACTGGTGAATTTCCGAGGTTTGTAGATGGCCCACCTTTGTGCAGAGGGATGAATGTTACCTTTCTCCATTCATGAGGCATAAGCCATATTTGGAGGCTACAGTTAAACATTAATTCCAAAGGCCCTGATAGGGCATGATCTGATATTGCTAATCCTCGTTCATTCCTTACGTATGGGTATCTGTTCCGAGCTCGGAACCGAGCCGGCCATTTTCCAAGCTCGTGTCAGCTTCAAAATCTCGAGCTAAACTCTTACTCACAATTCCCCTGTCCCTGTTACCTCAGATTTCGTTTGCCGCGTTGCCATCCGGTCGTGTGAAGCTATTTCTGTTCAGCTAAGTACAGTCAATTGTTGTTTAATTGCTTTACAAATTACTTTTCTGTCAGAAAAGTTGATATTTTATTGTCTCTTACCCTATCGCATCTAGCGTTCATAATTTCCTCAGGTTTTTTCTGTCCTTTAGTTACCCTTTTTACTGCAAGGTAATTTCTCCTTACCATCGTTGGTAATCCCTTTCCTTTTCTTTTTCATACCTTCGGGTTCTCTCTTGTACCATTGTTGGTACTTTTCTGTTTGTTAATATGGCAGATAAAAAGGGTAGCCCGGGGTTTAAGCGGTGTTCTGATTGTGGACACACACTGCCTACTTGTGATGCGCACTCTTTGTGTTTATTGTTTGGGAGCTTCCCATTTATCTGTTGAACCACCCTGTACTATTTGTGAGAACTTTTCTAATAGAACTTTGTTAGAAAGGAAAAACAAGCTGATACAGAAGGGACTTCAAAAATCTCCCTTTTCAGAGGCTATTTCTGGGTCAGAGGTCTCAACCCCTCCTAAAGCCCATAAGAAAATTGATGTTTCTACTGAGGCTAAATCCTTGCCTTCATCCCTGGCTGGGGACTCTCACCAACCAAAATCTAAAAAGGCTAAAATTTCAGCTCCCGGATCTCTGTCAGCCCCAGTGCTTTTAGTGCCCAGACCTTCGGCACTGAGGCCTTCGGCTCCATTAGCGATTTCGGCTCCGTCCTCTCCTGCAGCCTTCTTCATATCAGCACCGAGGGGCTCCTCGGTTCAGACCTTTACCACTGTATCGGCACCGGACGTTCAGTCGGCGTAGACCTTGACCTCCTCGGCTCTGAGATCTTCCTCGGAACTGAGGCCTCTATTACTGACTCCAGTTTTGTCTGTTCCAGTTTCAGGACTGACAACCACTTCGGCACCGATCCCTGTGTCGGTGCAGACAATGACATTGGCACCGATGACAACTTCGGTGCAGACCACAGTAGTTCAGTCTCTCAGCACCATTGTCTTCGGTGCGATCAGAAGAGATGGGCACCGAGTCTGCCTCTTTTGTGGACAGACCTGTTTCTCCCTCAGTCTCTGTGAGGTCCACTAGAAGTCTTTCTGAACATGATGTGTTGTGTCTTGTGAACCAGGCATTCTTGGCCAGAGGTATTCCACCCCCCAGGAACTATCCTTTGTTGGGAGGTGATCACCCATCCCCAAAGACACCATCTTATTCTCCTCCTTCATTGCCTTTGAAGTCCATGAATATAGTACAGTCTTCCCCTTCTGTGGTTCCCTTTATGGATATCACTAAGAAACCGCAGTTGCCTTCATGGTAGGAAAGTTTTGCTACGACCCAGGATGTCAGCTGTGATATGCATAGCTTGCTGCTCCACAGCCATCCAGGGACTCCGAGTAGGCAACCTGAGCCACTTAGGTGAGGAGTGCCCCCTGTCCTTGACATACACTCCTCTCCGGGTGGACCAGCCTTCCAGTTGATGGAGAAGGCTTTCACTGCTGCTGGCGATACCGGACTGTCTATACCTCCGCCCTCCTCTGGTACACTGGTTTCACAAGTTGCACCTAGTGGACACTGGGTGCAAGGGCCTCAGGACATATTCCCTCAGGAATCCCCTTTTCCATGGTCTTCCCCAGCTTCTCCCACTGAGGAGGTCCACCGGAAAAGTTAGTGTAAGAGGAAGCACATGGACTCCACAGAGGAGTCTCTCACCAAAGACACAGATTTCGATGAGGGGGAAGGAACCCCTCGGTCACCCTCTGAGGTATCCTTTGGCAATATCCTTGAAATCCTGAAACAGAGAGGTGATTGGCAGCCTTCTAATCTGACCCCTGTAGAATCTGTGTTCCTGCAGGCTTTTCACACCCGGCCCCCTACCTCCTGGGTTACTCCACCTGCCGATGAACTTGTCAAGTTCATCGTGCAACATGCTTGGAAGGCCCCTGATGCTGTTGAAGCTTTTCCCCGGAGGCCAGGTAAGATCTTGTCCCCTCCTGCTTCAGATCCCCATTAGTCCAAAAGTCTTTCTGTAGATGTTTTGGTGGTGGCGGCCGCATCAAAAAAGGATCTGGCAGAAGAAGAAAACCAGACTGTCCATCTGCCTAACACAGAGAGTCCCAGGCCCTGGACAGAATAGGGAAGCACACTTTTGCTTCAGCGACCTTTGCTATCAGGTCCCTGAATTATATGGCACATTTTACCAGGCTTCAAAGGGATCTGGTTTCTGAGCTCTCTGAAACCTTGGCTGGTGCAGTGTCTGATGAGGTCCTGACAAAGTGGCTCCTCAGCTGGCCACCATTGAGTCTATATCTAACTCCTCTATGTGATTGATATCGATATCTCACGCATCAGAAGGAGCAGCTAGAGCGGCGGGTTCAGCTGTAGTCTTGAGGCGACATGCCTGGATGCTCTTGTGCAACTTCACGGAACCTTTTAAGTCTTCCTTTCTTAATGCCCCCATTGAGCCTTCCTCATTGTTTGGGCCCAAAGTTAAAAGCACACTGACTAGATGTGAACAAGATGGTAAGACCCTTTCTGACGTAGGTGTCCGTTATTCTTCCCCTCAATGTGCTTTGTCCCGAAACCAAAAGAGTGGGAAGATATGGTTCAAGAAATCTCAGGATCCTTTCCATGACACACAGGCCGAGTTCTCCCCCAGTGGCAGATGGGGAAACTCACAGGGAAGACACTCCTTTCGGGGCAGAGGGGGACTGCGTAACCAGGGTTTCAGAGATTCTTTCCCTGGCCAATCCTACCAGTGCTCCTGAAGAGTGGACCAACTCCTTTCCTCTGGAGGTGGTTGGGGGACGTTTTTCCTTGTACCATTCTGCCTGGCTAACCATCATCACCGATTGTTCGGTACAAAGGATTATAACCAGAGGTTATCATATCCCCTTCAGTCTTTGTCCCGTCCCTTCAAAAAATCTTCCCGACTTTCCACCCAGTCAAAGGGAAGAAGCAGCACTAGAGATAGAAAAGCTGCTAAGAAAAG
This sequence comes from Protopterus annectens, assembly GCF_019279795.1. NCBI lineage: Eukaryota > Metazoa > Chordata > Ceratodontiformes > Protopteridae > Protopterus > Protopterus annectens. Next base: position 1,862,139,518 of record NC_056732.1, read on the forward strand.
GAGTCATCCAAATAGTCCCTCCAGACCAGATCGAATTCTACTCAAGACTATTTTTGGTGCCAAAGAAAACCGGGGACTGGAGATCAGTTTTGGATCTCAGTGTATTGAACAAGTTTGTGAGAGTACAAAAATTCTGGATGGTCACAATACAGTCTACCTCCTGCTTTTGGAAAAAGGCGATTGGATGTGCTCTGTAGATCTTCAAGATGCGTACTACCACATAAAGGTGGACAGGCCATCAAGAAGATTTCTGCACTTCCGTGCTGGAGCCAGTCACTACCAGTTCAGAGTACTGCCCTTCAGACTCTATACAGCCCTCAGTGTGTTCACAAAGTGCATGGCAGTTGTCACAGCTCACTTGTGACTTCAAGGATTACAGGCGTTTCCATACCTAGACTGGCTTATTTCCACCCCCACCAGACATCTACTGGAAGAAGCTCTGGCATACTCTCTCCTCGCTGCTCAAAGGCTAGCCATAACCATAAACTGGCAGAAATCCAATCTCACCCCATCTCAGTCGACAGAATTCATATGGGTTATCTTGGACACAAAAAGCTGCAGAGCTGCTATTCCAGAGCACAGAGTTTTAAGGATAAAGCAACAACTAATTCCAATCCTTTCAAAGGAAAAATCCATGGCTCACTCGATTCTACAGCTGTTGGGTTCCATGGCAGCTTCCATCACCATTGTTCCCCTGGCCAGGTTTCACATGAGGCTTCTACAATGGCTACTGCTCACCTAATGGTATCCTTTTCAGCATCCTCTTTCAGCCATGATTAGAGTAACCCACAGGTGCAAACGGGATTTAAATTGGTGGGTGACACAATCTCTCTCAATGGTCTTGCCCCTTTTCCCCCCAGCAACCCAAGCCACAGTGACCACAAATGCCTCCCTGATGGGGTGGGGAGGGCTATGCCAGGGACAGACAGTCCAAGGCACTTGGTCCCAACCGGAGGCCCATCTGCATATAAATGTTCTAGAGCTGAGGGCGGTGCTTCTGGTATTGCAAGCATTCCATTCCCCTGCTGCCTTCTGGGACAATTGCGATTCAATCAGATGACATGGCGGTGGTATGGTACATCAACAATCAAGGTGGAACCAAATCTTACCCCCTTTCTCGAGAGGCCATGAGGATATGGCAATGGTCGATGGCTACCAACCATTTTCTTCTAGCAACGCACATTCCCGGGAGTTCCAACGTAATAGACTCAGCAGGTGTATTCTGCAATCTCACGAGTGGTCCCTGAATCCCTTGATAGCGGCGGAGATCTTCCACCGCTGGGGCCATCCTTGCTGCAACCTCTTTGCATCCCCTGCCAACTACAAATGCAGCAACTACTTCGCCCTGATTTCCCCCTCCGGGGCAGTCACCCAGGGATGCTCTAATCCACGATTGGCCCTCGGGTCTTCTCTACGCATTTCCGCCCTTTCCTCTCATTCCCTAGTTTCTGAAGAAAGCACGGCGGTTGAAGAGCAAGGTAATCTTCATAGCACCATATTGGCCACGACAGATTTGGTTCCCATTCCTTTGGCCTCACCTACTAGATCGACCATGGATTCTCCATCCAACCCGGGAGTTGATCTCACACCCACAGAACCTGATTCATCCCAACTTGAACAGCCTGAAGCTCACGGCTTGGCTACTCCAATTCCTTTGATTACCAGGCAGAATGATCTTTCTTTACCAGTACGTGATATTCTCATTGCTTCTCATAAGTCTTCCACTAGAATTACTTATCTGAGCAAGTGGAAAAGATTTACCTGTTGGCTGAAAGATAAACAAGTAGACCCCTTTTCAGCACCAGTGCCGATTATACTAGACTATCTGGCCGATCTGTTTCAATCGGGTCTATCGGCCTCTACCATTTGAGTTCATTTGGCTGCAATTTCTAATTTTCATGAGTGTGTCCAAGATTCCTCTCTTATGTCCCATAAATTGTTCAAACCTTCATAAAAGGTGTGAATCATCTGAAGCCACCTTTTAGAGAACCTATTCACCCGTGGGATTTGTCATTAGTTCTGCAAGCTCTGACAATGTCACCTTTCGAACCAGACTCTTCTTGTGACCTCAAGTATTTGTCATGGAAAACCTTGTTTTTGGTCGCTATTACTTCTGCCAGACGTATTTCTGAACTTCAAGCTTTATGTATCAAGAGTCCATACTTGATTTTTCATAGATATTAGAGTGTCTGTGAGATCTAATCCGTCATTTCTGCCTAAAGTGATCTCTGAAATGTCCATTAATCAAGCCATTGAATTGCCAGTTTTCTTTCCCAACCATTCAAACAGAGGAGAGTATTGCCTGCTTACCCTTGATATACACAGGCAAATCCATTTTTACCTAAACAGGACTAAACCCTTTTGTAAATCTGACCAGTTATTTTTGGCCTTTTCTGGACCTAGATTAGGATCGGCTGTTGCTAACGTCCCATTATCTAGATGGTTGAAGGACTGTGTGACCTTTATTTACATACAACGTAATATCTTGTTTCCTACTACCATGAAAGCTCATTCAACAAGGTCAGTGGCAACTTCTGCTGCCTTCCATGCCAGAGCTTCTTTACACGACATCTGTGCAGCTGCAACTTGGGCTACACCTCATACCTTCATCAATCATTACAAATTGGATTTGGCCTCCAGGGGAAGAGCATCTTTCGGTTCTGTGATGCTCAGGAATGTCCTTCCATGAGAGCCTCTCAGGAATAGAGGTAGCTGGGGGCTCTGTCCCATACGTAAGGAATGAACGAGTATTAACAATATCGGATAAAGAAGTTATGTCTTACCATAACGTTCCATCTGTATTGTTGATCCTTGTTCAGTCATTACGACCCTCCCTCCTTCCCCCTCCTGTGGTTTCTAGTGGATCTCACCATCCAGCTCTCTTAGGTTATTTGACCAGAGGTAGCCTCTACCTTCTTTAACTCGCAAACTCAATCTGAGGTAACAGGAAGAGAGGGATTGTGGGTAAGAGTTTAGCTCGAGAGTTTGAAGCTGATGCGAGCTTGGAAAATGGCTGGCTCGGTTTCGAGCTCAGAACCGATACCCATGCGTAATGACTGAACGAGGATCAGCAATACAGATGGAACGTTATGGTAAGACATAACTTCTTTTTTCATGCTATTTAGAAGGCATCCTGGGATATTGTCTGGGCCCACTGATGCAGTGTTCTTAGCATTAAGGACCTGTTCCCTAGGGATAGTAGGGGAAGTTCTATTTCATGATATTTCCTGAGGGAAGGTTGAGAGGGAGAGAGGGGTAAAGTTGGAGCTGAATATATCAGCGAGGAGGTTTGCTCTATCTTCTGGCTCAGTATAGGTGGTTCCATCTGCAATGAGCTCTGTACACAATTGTGTATTACCTTTGAGGTTGCGGACATATGCTTTGTGGTTGTCCTTGACCTGGGACGCCAGGCTTGCCTCAAATTTGGCTTTGATATACTCTGTTTGTCCTCTGAGTTGTTTGTTTAGTTTGAGAGTGCCTTTATCCTGCTGGGGGCTGCATCTCCTTATTTTTGCCATGATTTTGTTTGCTTAATCTCTGTGAATAAATACAATTTTTTTTACTTTTGGTGTTTCTGTAGGCCTTCCAGTGAATTTTTTTTGTTATAAGTATGGAGACTGTGTGTAGTTATTTACATGTAGATTCTCTTCCATTCCTTCTGTGACATATGGAGTTTATAACTTTAAATATGCAAATGACCAAGCCACAGGGAGTTGCATGTCATGTGGTACAGATTCATGCATTCATATGCTAATGACCAAGTCACAGGAAGTTGCATGTCATGTGGTACAGATGCATTCATATATTATTGACCAAGTTGCAGGGAGTTGCATGTCATGTGGTACTGAGTCACGCATTCTTTATTAACTCTGTCAGATTAAACACTTCATGGAGGCTGGTACTCATCAGGAGTGGTTATGTTGCCCTACAGAGTATCCAGATAAACATCTGCATATTCCATGGTATTGGGAAATGCATTTGTTAAATGAATAAATCTATTTAATTTCAAGCTTTTATCTGTTTGGAAATACAAAAGAAATTAATTCACAGTTAGAATAATGCTTCAGTTGTATCTACCAGGAATTCTGTTGCTGCAGTTCAATTTGTAAAAAAAAAATGGAAGTTTGTATACAGAAATTTGATTTGTTTCTCACTAAGAGCTGATAGTTGCGAAGGTTGAAAGATACCCTTTGGCACACTTCATTTCACTAGTGAAGACTTGAAAATATTGAAGTCTTACTTTTTCTTATAGGTTATATGAAGAAATAATATCGCAAAACTCCTAAAGTATCCAACAGCAAAACAGCCAAAGCCAAAAAATCAATAAGAAACAAACTGTTGAATCCACCACGAAAAGAGTCAAAGTTCTTATTATATCATCCAACTTTTATTCGATAGAACAAAAGATGGCTTTCCACGTGTCCATGCACTTTCATCAGATCTAACTAATAACAATTCTTGCTCTCTCTTTATAGTTAAAATTCAGTCTTAATTGATTAATTCAATTGAAATAATTGAATAATTAAATCAATAAATCAATTAAAAAATACTAATGCTTAAAGTGATCCTGTACATCCAAACTCAGATCTCAAGTCTTCCTGCAGAATACCCACTGGTATTATTTACATATTCAAACTTCATATTTGATTGAATTCATCAAATGATGAACATAATAACTTATGTTGAGTATCTGGTCACATATATGTAATAAAAAATAAAAATGAAACATAAATATGATATAATTAAAAGCAATATAGCAGAAATAAAACTGTATTAATCATTTATATCTCTAACTACATAAAATCAGCGAACAAAATAAACCAAAGTAACATCTAAAATCACATATATAATAATAATGAATCCATGGTATAAACATGTCCAAAGACCATCTCAGCTTTATCATAATTGTGTTGACAAAGCGATGGATTTCTATAGATAATTAATTATAGTTGGATGAAGTATAAAACCAATCAATACAGGCTACATTATGCATGTCCATTTAAGATATATGTTTTCATATATGTATCATATTACTATTGTTTTTAATAAATCCCTGTGACATTCCTAAATGAATTCATATATAATGTATAATGTAAAATATATAAAATATAATGTAATATAATATAATAATTGTATAAGTGCAAAGCATATATATTACATGGTAAAATCTATAGCTCTAATATGAATGCGTATGCATTATATCAAAAATGAATTCATATGACATATAACATGAAGTAACTAAATGTTATATGACTATAAACATAACATGTCAAGTGAAAGGCTCTTAAACTCAAACAACATTACTATTGACAGTTTTGAAGTCACCTGCCGGTGTTATTTTCTAAAACCGGTTTCATGGATACATAATTATTAAGGCCTGGATGTAAATGTGCCCCTGTCCTAAATTATCCATTCAAGCTCCAAACGGGCTAAATAATTCAGACTATCACCCATTCTTAAGCTTTGTTTAATAACTTGTAAGACCCTGAATCTGAAGCCATGGGTAGGGTTTATGTTAACATGTCTCGCTAAGGCATTCAATTCGTTCTTTTTTCTGATATCATATATATATATTTATAAATCCTCTTTGAATTTTCTCTTTGTAAGTCCTATATATGCATCACACTGTAGACATGTTGCCATATATATATATTAGATTCATGGTCATTGGCAAAAAAGAGAATGTCAAAATTGAAAAAAAAACCATGGGGATGTTCGTAAACTTGTGTACCAGTAATATACTGACACATGCCTTCAATGATAGAATTAGAGTTCACTTTATTTGAGTCTCAACAGTTTGTTTCTTATTGATTTTTTCTTATAGGTTCTAAGGATGAATGATACTAGGCTGTTGGCCCAGAAGCCCTTATAAGCTTAGCCAAGAATTTTGCCGATGTTCCCACAAAGTCAGCACCTGTTTCCACTGTCCAGCAGGGAGACAGGTGGGATACCAGGGGTGCATTTTCTGTTTCCCATCTAGTTGACCAGGTTCCTGTTAAAGAGGGCTAGAGAGGTACTCTGCTTGACATGGAGCAGGAGTCTATTCCACAGATTTGGGAATCTTTGGGATGCAAATCTATCCAGCCAACAAGTTATATTAATGTCACAGACCAGGTTGCGGCCTTGCGTGTGGGTTGCGCAAGTGGAGTTTGACTTACAGATATGCAGCAATTCCATCAAGGCTGGGTCTGAGATGGCCTTGTATGCCAAACACAGGTCACCTCTGAGCAGTCTGTATGAGACTGAGTAGAGGGACAGGGCTTTTAGTCTATCTATATAGGATAAGTGTTTGAGACCCTGATTTTCCTGGTTAGGAACTTCTGTTGTCTCTCCAGCTGCTGCATGTGCTTGGCAGGGCACATGCCGAAGGGGGCATTGTATTTGATAATAGGTCTGATAAGGGAGGAGTACAGGGATGAAATGCCCTTACTTATGAGGTAGGCCATGTAGAAAGCCTTCCGTACAATGGAGGCAAAGTGGTGGTCAAAAGTCTGGTTGCTATCAATGTGGATGCCCAACTCCATTACGACTGATTGTGTGCTTAGTACATTGTTATTAATGTGATAAACAGTGGGGATGCCATTTCTCTTAAATGGGGATAATGATGCATTTCTTGGAATTCAGTTTAAGGCCATGCTTCTGGCACCAGTCATTAGTTTGGGTAAGGCTGTCTTGGAGGATGTTCACATCACTAGGGGAATTTGACAGTGTCCAGCTTGCAGTCATCTGCAAACTTGGTCAACCACAGACCACTGCTTTTGGGTTGCACCTCAGAAAAGCATATCCCAAATAGTAGAGGCCCCAAGACTGATCCTTGGGATACACCACTCGTTAGTGGGTTCTATCAGTGAACCAGTTAGCTACCCATCTGGTAACATACAGTTTGATGCCTAGCTGGGAGAGTTTATCTGTTATGCCTGAGTGGGAATAGCATTTAAAGCTTTGGCTAGGTCAAGGTAGGTGGTATGCACCATCTTCCCCTTTTCCATGGCTTTGGTGACTGTTTTGAAGAGGTCGACCAAGTTTAACAGGCATGATCTCCCTTTGACAAAACCAAACTGTGTGGGGTCAAGCATTTGGAGGTTGCTAATATCCTTGTTTATAAGGTCTATGATGCATTCCATGGCCTTGCAGCTCTGGCTAGTTAGGCTGATGGGCCTACAATAGCCTTGGTCAGTGGATGCTCCACCTTTGTGTAGAGGAATGACAGTGGCTGTCCTCCATTCAGCTGGGACAAAGCCAGTGCTCAGGTTTTGGTTGAATAGGGTGCCTAATGGAGCTGAGAGCTCATGCCTGAGTTAATGTAGGATACAGCCAGGGATGTTGTCGGGTCCTATGGAGACTGTATTTTTGAGGGGAGGGGCGCAGTTGCTGGGGATGTCCTGGTTTACTGATGGGGACAGGGGGTGAAGTTTTCACTGAACCCGTTTGCCAGCAGGTTGGCTATATCTATGGCATTTGTGTATGTGGTGTTATTGACCACTAGTTCAGAGCAGATTTGGGTGTTACCTTTGAGATTGCGGACATATGTGATATGTCATTGTCCTTAGTGGATTTGGCCAATTTGGACTCTAAGTTCGCCATCGAGGATTTTACCAGTGACCTTATTTGCTTGTTCAGACAAAGGATAGATTGCTTCCAGCTTGGCACCTGCTCCTTCTTGGTCCTAGACAGCATTTTTTTCCTTTTATTATAGAGTCTGTTCATTGCTGTTGTCCACTAGACAGGTTTACTCTTCCTTGAGGAAGATGATTTGGTCCTTTCAGGTATTGCTGAGTCCACACGGCTAAGTAGGTGCTCATATAGTTTTTTGGTGTAGGCTTGGACATTGGTGCTAGTTCCAGCTGAAGGGATGGTAGCTGTGAAGGGATGGTAGCTGTGAAGCTACTTTTACCTGCTCTCCGGAGACTGTAGTCAGCTTTGGAAATGTTTTTTTTTGTTTGACCCTGACAGGAGGGGGGCGGGGTCAGGAGAGATGGTGAATTTGAAAATGATTGCTTCAAGGTCGGATCTTACCAAGGAGGATGACACTGTAGGGTGCTCCAGTGGCTACTCATGTTGGTTAGGACCAGGTCGAGGATATTTTCACTTCTCGTAGGGGTGTCAACCAGCTGATCCAATGCATTGGCATTGACAAAGTCGAGGAATCTCTGGGCTTTCATGTTTGGGCTAGAATAGCTATTCCACTCTATGATTGGGTTGTTAAAGTCATCCATGATCAGGGTAGAGGGTTGAATATTGACGACGGATTCAAATAAGTCTAGATAGGTGGAGTGGGCATCCCGAGTCATGGTTGGGGGTCTGTAGCTAGCTATAACTTGAGTAGGTGTTTTTGTCAATAGTTAACTGCACTTGAAATGTCACCTGTGCTTCATACCATTTGACCAGCCTGGAAGTGTGTATGTCTTATATTGAACCTCCACTTCCTTTGACTTTGTAGGGGTCTGAAAGTATGGTAGGATGAGTAAACTGGTAAGGCTGGGGTGCTCTTCACAGCTTTGAACCAGGTTTCAGTGACGGCACAAATGTCAGCATCCTCCAGGGCAAGGAATGCTTGCAATGCATGCAGTTTCATGCCAAGACTCGTAGTGTTTAGCAGCATGACCTTTAAATTTTGTTTAGAAGAATTTTTCATGTTGGTAATTTTGTCCTCCTGGCTTTGCCTAAAAAGGCACTATGAGGGAAACAAGAGCTTTTGCCGGAAGCCTAAAGCCTGGGGGAGACGGACGAAGGCCATCTCTGGCAAAGCATCATGGTCTGTCAATCATATCCTCCAGGTTGTCAGGTACTGGAACTCCTTGGAATGACACCAGAAACTAAGCCAATTGTTAAAGTCAATCATTTTTTGTTTGTATTGAGGCATCATTCTGGGTGGTGGTAGGATGCTGCTTAAGACTAAGGACATACCTACCTGGGACACATATTCAATGAGCTCAGTCATGTGTCTCTCTCTTCATATAGTCTAGAGTTCTTGAAGAAGTGAAAGAAAAAATAACAGCATTTAGTGCATAATTCAGGACTTTTTGCAAGCCTTAAAGTAATTTTCCATTTGTTCTTTACTAAGGGCACAAAAACAGAAAATGACTCATTTTGTGTTTTATTAAAGTAAGGGATCAAGTTAAAAACTACTAATTTTGTGACTTGCATGATTCATGAATAAGTAGCATAAAATAATGATCAAACCAGAAGCAGTCCTCATCAAAAGCTGTGAAAGTGTGCAGAATGAGTGAAATAAGAAGTCGGGGTGGTGCAGTGGTAGCGTTGTCGCCTCACAGCAAGAGGTTCTCCCGTTCGATTCTCGGCTGGAGCGCCTTGTGTGTGGAGTCTGCATGTCCTCCCCGGGGTCGAGTGGCGTTCAAAAGATGTGTGAATGGGTGTGCCTTCGTTGAAGGTTGGGCGTCGGGCTGGCACCTTGGCACCATAAAAAAAATCGACTGCCAGTCATTAGCGGACCGGAGTTCTGCTGTGGCGACCCCTAGCTGGGAAAAACCGAAAGAAAAGCAACAACATTACATTAGCGAATGATTAAATGTTCGAATCTCTAAAGGTCGACCTTTAGAGATTGAACATTTAAATGTTCGAAGATGTAAAAAAACAAAGTTAAACAAGAAAAAAAACAGAAAAGGGTTTTAGCAGGGGGGCAAGCCCCCCTGCACCCCCCAAACCCCCCGCTACTTAAATATACCAACTCTGAGATTGCACATCAGTGCATTACAGTGCGGAAATGTGAAATTTACCGTTCCCTACACTGTAGCGTGATCTTGGAGTTGGTATATTTAAGTAGGGGGGTGCAGGGGGGCTTGCCCCCTTGCTTTTACACCCTTTGGTTTTTGGTTTTGTTACTTCATTTTTTTTTAAACATTTTCGAATGATTAAATGTTCGATTTGTAAAGGTCGACCTTTACAGATTTGAACACTTAATCGTTCGTTGATCTAATATAGACCCGTGAAATAAGTAGTGTACAATTTAAAGAATTAGCTAGAAAATGTATGTATAAAACATAAATGCGAGTCAACAAAGCAGCATACAGTGAAAGATATGCAGAAGAAACCATTTTACAAAGTACTTCACAGTAATAGAAACAAATAATGATAGCCATGAGTTGCAGAGATAATATTATGCAGTTGAAATTCATACGTTATATACTAATATCCACGGTGGTGCAGCGGTAGCGTTGTTGCCTCACAGCAAGAGGTTCTCCCGTTTGATTCTTGGCTGGAGTGCGGGGAGTGCCTTCTGTGTAGAGTCTGCATGTCCTCCCCACCGGTGGGCATTCAAAAGATATGCATAAATGGGCGTGCCTTCGTTGAAGGTTGAATGTCAAGCTGGCAGCTCGGCGTTTGTGTAAATCTACTGCCAATCATTAGCGGACCGGAGTTCCACTGTGGCGACTCCTAACTGGAAAAAGCCGAAACACAAACAACAATACTAAGTGTAGAGAAAAGCATGAAAGGAAGCATTGTCATGCTACTAATCAGTTTTTCAGATTTTTTTGCTATGAAGAACCATTATTCAGGGATACATAATAAGAAAGATGATGTCCTGAAAAGAATTTGCATGGTGTTAGTCTGAAAAAAGAAAATGCATTGCATCAACATTTAAATCATATAGGGGCTATTAAACTAAACATGTATGTTACAATGAAGTCTGAAAATGCATTAGATGCATTCAGACAATAGTGCAAGTCACATTTTTGCCATGACATTGATAAGACGATGACAGTAATCAAAATGATGTAGGTAACTAACTAACCCTAAACACATTTTCTGTTTCCAGTGTGTTTTCCCTCTTTAAATACTGTTTTCTATACTTTTACGTATCAAAAAAAGAATACTGCATGACAGAGGATAAAATGTAATAAATGTAATACACAAGCTTTTGCATAAAAATGATTTCTCGAGTAAATTTAAAAAATCCACACATATACCTTGTATACAAAATTCAGTTAATCAATGGTAAACCTCTTTGTTTCAGTACAGGTTTAAAAGGACAGAACTTGTTTGTACCAGATACATTAACAGCATTGAACCTACTAATCCATTCATACTTGTATACATCTGTCTGTTTACAATCACTTTTGCAAACTGTACTCAATGGAGAGTCACAATGTCAAACTGCAGTTTTCCAATGGGTAGTTTAGCAAACCCAAGCATATCGACTACACCACATCAAGTGGGTAGGGTAGTTGAAGTATTTGAGTTCGGAATTTTGAGTGGAGATCTGGTTCAGTGAGGGGCTTGCCCCCATGCAAAATAGTAAAGTTGATGTGCCGTTGACTCTAGAGTGTCATAGTACATGACGGTGTATAGATTTGGTGACTGACGTCATCTCCTGGTATGTCAAATACATCGAACTATGGGAGTCGATGTATTCAGTTTCGAGTTTGCTGTGTGTTATTTGTTGCAGTTTTCCCAGATTTTGGTTTGACGTTGATGTTGGTCAATGAATGCAGTTTCAAGGTTTCAATAGTAAACCACTTATGTACTATTCGCCATGTCACCTCTCCTAACATTTTCAGAAATTACTTGTAACACTATGAACTTAAAATTATGCACAGCATCATTAAGTGAAACATGCTTAGCCAAGGCATCTCCAACGCCCAAGTGAGAACTGCTCTCTCCAAAGCAAAAAACACAGCATCCATGGGACCTGATGGTGTCCCCGGCTGTGTGCTCCACGAACTCAACGAGGAATTAAACCCACAGCTAGGACAGCTGTTTAATCATAGTCTTACCTCTGGATACGCATTCAGGAGTGGCGCACTGCAACTGTGGTCCCACTTCACAAAGGCGGTGCCTCCACCGACCCTGGAAATTACCGGCCCATTAGCTTAACAAGCCTTATCTGCAAAGCCATGGAGAGGATCATAATGGACCTCATAAATAAAGACATAGGGAATTTGCAGACTTTGGATCCATCCCAGTTTGGCTTTGTCAAAGGCAGATCATGCCTTCTAAACTTGGTTGACTTTTTCAAACAGTCACCAAAGCCATTGATGAGGAAAGGCAGTCCATACAGCCTACCTCGATCTGGCGAAGGCCTTTGATACAATACCCCACTCGGGTATCATTGAAAAACTCATCAGCTTAAATGTTAACCCATACATCACAAGATGGGTTGCAAACTGGCTGAGTGACAGAACCCACAGGGTCAGAGTTGCTGGCGCCATGTCAGACTCAAAGCCTGTCACAAGTGGTGTACCACAGGGCTCAGTCCTGGGCCCACTCTTGTTTGGCATCTACTTTTCAAGTACAAGCAAACACAGGAGGGTTATGGCTGACAAAGTTTGCAGATGACTGCAAACTGCCATAGTAGAAAACACATCTGACACAGATATCCTTCAGAAGGGTCTCACAGAAACGAATAACTGGTGCCAGAGCCATGGCCTAAAGTTAAATGCCAAAAAATGCATAGTCATACCCTTGAGGAAAAACAAGGTTACCCCTAGCTACCAAATAGGTGGCAATCCACTGAGTACAGAAGAAGTTATCAGGGACCTGGGGACCCAGGTTGATAGTAGTCTGTCATTCGACACCCATGTAGCTAAAGTAGTTAGGAAGACCTTCTACATTGCCCACCTTATCATGAAGGGATTCTCATCTAGATCAAGGGAGGTCATAGTCTCCCTATACTCATCACTCATCAGACCAATGATTGAGTACAATGCCCCATTCGGAATGTATCTGACCCGACACTTGCAGCAGCTGGAGAGGCCACAAAAGTTCCTCACCAAAAGGATAAAGGGTCTCAAACATCTGTCCTATGCTGCCCGACTGAAAGAACTCCAGCTCTATTCAGTCGCTTACCGCTTGCTCAGAGGTGACCTTTGCCTAACATACAAGGCCATGTCAAACCCAGATTTGATGAATATGCTTCACCACAAAAAATCTAGATCCGTCAGAGCCACAAGGGCGGGAGACTTAAACCTCGACACGGCTATTAATAGGACGTGCTGGAGGGATAGATTCATCACCCAAAGACTCCCTATGCTGTGGAATAAAATCCCGGTATATGTGAGGCAGAGCACCTCGCTGGCCTTGTTCAAGAGAAATCTTGACCAATGGATGGGAGATCGCAGATATACCCCAGGGATTACCTCAGTGTCACTGCTCAACAGAGGCACAGCAAAATAATGGGTATAGTTCCCCATACTAAAGGGGTGGCGTAAGCCACAAAACTATGGGCTAGGCTTGTAAATGCCCTCGGGCAGATAGCCTAGTATGAACCTATGAACCTATGAACCTATACTGAATCTCCTAATATTATACGGATGTTGAGCAGTCCTATCACGTAGCCTCCTTACCTGTTCATAGCATCATTAAGTGAAACATTCTTTGCCATGGCATTTCAAGTACTGAATCTCCATTTTTTAAACATTTTCGAATGATTAAATGTTCGATTCGTAAAGGTCGACCTTTACAGATTTGAACACTTAATCGTTCGTTGATCTAATATACACCCGTGAAATAAGTAGTGTACAATTTAAAGAATTAGCTAGAAAATGTATGTATAAAACATAAATGTGAGTCAACAAAGCAGCAAACAGTGAAAGATATGCAGAAGAAACCATTTTACAAAGTACTTCACAGTAATAGAAACAAATAATGATGAGTTGCAGAGTTAATATTATGCAGTTGAAATTCATACGTTATATACTAACATCCACGGTGGTGCAGCGGTAGCGTTGTTGCCTCACAGCAAGAGGTTCTCCCGTTTGATTCTCGGCTGGAGTGCGGGGAGTGCCTTCTGTGTGGAGTCTGCATGTCCTCCCCACCATTGGGTGGGCATTCAAAAGACATGTATAAATGGGCGTGCCTTCATTGAAGGTTGAATGTCGAGCTGGCACCTCGGCGTTTGTGTAAATCTACTGCCAATCATTAGCGGACCGGAGTTCCGCTGTGGCGACCCCTAACTGGGAAAAGTCGAAAGACAAACAACAATACTAAGTGTAGAGAAAAGCATGAAAGGAAGCATTGTCATGCTACTAATCAGTTTTTCAGATTTTTTTGCTATGAAGAACCATTATTCAGGGATACATAATAAGAAAGATGATGTCCTGAAAAGAATTTGCATGGTGTTAGACTGAAAAAAGAAAATGCATTGCATCAACATTTAAATCATATAGGGGCTATTAAACTAAACATGTATGTTACAATGAAGTCTGAAAATGCATTAGATGCATTCAGACAATAGTGCAAGTCACATTTTTGCAATGACATTGATAAGGCGATGACAGTAATCAAAATGATGTAGGTAACTAACTAACCCTAAACACATTTTCTGTTTCCAGTGTGTTTTCCCTCATTAAATACTGTTTTCTATACTTTTACGTATCAAAAAAAGAATACTGCATGACAGAGGATAAAATGTAATAAATGTAATACACAAGCTTTTGCATAAAAATGCTTTCTCAAGTAAATTTAAAAAATCCACACATATACCTTGTATACAAAATTCAGTTAATCAATGGTAAACCTCTTTGTTTCAGTACAGGTTTAAAAGGACAGAACTCGTTTGTATTAACAGCATTGAACCTACTAATCCATTCATACTCATATACGTCTGTCTGTTTACAATCACTTTTGCAAACTGTACTCAATGGAGAGTCACAATGTCAAACTGCAGTTTTCCAGTGGGCAGTTTTGCAAACCCAAGCACATCGACTATACCACATCAAGTGGGTAGGGTAGTTGAAGTATTTGAGTTCGGAATTTTGAGTGGAGATCTGGTTCAGTGAGGGGCTTGCCCCCATGCAAAATAGTAAAGTTGATGTGCCGTTGACTCTAGAGTGTCATAGTACATGACGGTGCATAGATTTGGTGACTGACGTCCTCTCCTGGTATGTCAAATACATCGAACTATGGGAGTCGATGTATTCAGTTTCGAGTTTGCTGTGTGTTATTTGTTGCAGTTTTCCCAGATTTTGGTTTGACGTTGATGTTGGTCAATGAATGCAGTTTCAAGGTTTCAATAGTAAACCACTTATGTACTATTCGCCATGTCACCTCTCCTAACATTTTCAGAAATTACTTGTAACACTATGAACTTAAAATTATGCACAGCATCATTAAGTGAAACATGCTTAGCCAAGGCATTTCAAGTACTGAATCTCCTAATATTATATGGATGTTGAGCAGTCCTATCACGTAGCCTCCTTAACTGTTCATAGCATCATTAAGTGAAACATTCTTTGCCATGGCATTTCAAGTACTGAATCTCCTAATATTATACAGATATTGAGTAGTCCTATCACTTAGCCTCTTGTTCATCTTACCTGCATATAATAATGTATAAGCTATATATTTAGCCATATGATAAACTAAGTTCATGCTCTCACAGTTAGCATGATGAAATAACTCACATTTTTATTGTGTAACTGAATGTGTAACGCATCAGGTCACATCACCATAGTTCAGTCGTTTCAGTTCATACAGGGGGACAGTACCCTTTAATGATTGTGAATCCATACTCCTAGTATGAGATACTGGTAATATTGACAATCTATAACATAATTGTTGCTTCAAATTATGTTTATTCTTTAAAACCATCCTAGGAGTTATACCAACACTGTGTTTAATATCAGGTGATATTGTTAGAATTGACCAGTTCTCTTTATAATGTTTATAATTGGTCTAATGTTATTGGAATAGGTCATAATTTACAGAAGGGAGTCATTACTAATATCAACAGTTTTCCTAAACCGCATATCACAGGTGAGGTATGGAGACATTGTATCTTTATGATGTTGTTTAACCTCACCAAGTACCTTACTGATTTCTATATCACTATACCCACATTTAAAAAAAAATCATTATACATTTCCTTGGTTTCTATGTCAAAGATTGTATCATCAAATGTCAGCCTGGACAGTCTACAGAATTGCCCCTTTAAAGTGTCTCTAAAAGGTACGACCGGGGTGCATACCATGCCGTTGTAAGTAGTTATTCTTCCTAGTGTCCTTGTATATTCTAGTGGCAAGATGTCCCAACTCATCCCAATATACGGAGCTGCAAGATGTCCCAACTCATCCCAATATACAGAGCTGCAAGATGTCCCAACTCATCCCAATATACGGAGCTGCAAGATGTCCCAAGTCATCCCAATATACGGAGCTGCAAGATGTCCCAACTCATCCCAATATACGGAGCTGCAAGATGTCCCAACTGATCCCAATATATGGAGCTCCAAGATGTCCCAACTCATCCCAATATACGGAGCTGCCTAAAATGTTAACAGTGTTGCATGAATACTTCAATTCAAATTACTAACAATAGGGCTTGTACTAGGATACATAACAAAATGTTTAAGATCATCTTCATGGGGACCTCAAACCATAAATATGTCATCCACAAATGTGGTATAATATAATAGATACTGAAATAACTCATTATTACCAAAGGCATGTTGTGTTCCCAGTCATACATGACCAAATTAGCATATGTGCTAACTACAGGAGTACCTATAGCCACACCATTTCTCGAGAAGTAAATATCATTACTATAACAAAAAAGATTATTTTTAGATAATAATTCCAATAAGGAAAAGTGCAATTAATAAATCTGTTACTAATAGAAGACCCACCCATATCATTAGGAATCAAAGTAAAAAGAGACATCACAGCTAATGCTACAACAGTAAAAGATACATTTTTTGGAGATTTGTGCCAGGTAATGAATTTCATAACAAAATCCATTGTGTCAATTAATACATGGTCAGTACCCCTAAATAGGGTCTCAAAAACTGTTTTAAATAAGTAGATACAGGTTCTGTTGACCATCCTCATCCTTATACAATTAGATGTAATAGTGGAGTAAATATATTTTTATGCACTACCATATACAGATGGGGTCAGTGGCTTTCCCACAGTAAAAATCCAAAAAGTTCAGGTGTAGTATAAGAGCACATGTCATATACACCTAATTTAACTTTAGAAATGACAACTTTTACATTCTTATTTAAAATAGTGTATGTAGAAACATCACTTAAATATGATTGCATTATCAACAAAATGTTAACAGTGTTCATCACTACCACTGCCCCACCCTTGTTGTTGTACTATAATATTCTTATTAGATTTTATGAATTCAGAGCTTAGGAATGTGCTTTATTAAAATTATAAAATTTACCTTTGCAATTCTTCTGCTAAAACGATAAAAATCAGATTCATGTTTGTTAAGAAAATCTAAAACAAGTGGTGTGTAGATAGACATAAATGTACTCAGTTTTCTCAAAGTACCCGTAACATTAATACTATACACCGGGAACAAGCATATTCAAAGCTGCATTCCTAGCAAATGAACAACACTCGGTTAATGTCTCTACAATGTCCGCCTTCTGTGAAGGTATAAAGGATAAACCTTTATTTAAGACATTAAGCTCATCTTGAGTAAAGCCATAGCTGGCGATATTATATGCGAGAGCTAAGTGTTGTTTGCCGATCTCATCTTGCTCTGTGTCTGTATCTCGCGATTCTTCCCTCTTGCTTGCATCTTCAATGTTCGTGAAGTCCTCTGAAAAGCAAATTGTTGTGTAGGCGTTGGAAGAGGAGTAAAGTCCATAAAACCTGAAACCTTTGCTTCAGCCGATGCCTTATTCGAAAATGGAAGTACTGATGGAGTTGACAGCCATTTCTGAGACACTAACAAACTGAATTTTTAAAGCCTTAGTCTCATTGGACCAACTAAAAATATGCCCATTCAAAAAATCAGTGCAGTCATGTATCAGTGTATACGTTTTTTTAGTTAGTCTCTAGGTTTTTGAAAGGAGATTGATTCCATCTAAACTAAGTCTCATGAAATGTATTACTGTGAGCTTGAAGTAAGGTGTCTGTTATTTCTTCATACAATTTCCTTAAACAGTACTGTTTCAATAGGTTTAAAAAATGTATTCATTAGAAGCATATAAAGTTTCCTTTAGACCTCCATTCTGGCTCTAAACTTAACTTACAGGCTCTCTGATTCCCATATCCTGTAAGAGCTTACAATCCCACTCTATCCCCCTTTCTTCTTACATTCCTCACTGCCTATCCTCTCAGTATATTCTAACTACTATCAAGGCTTTGTGTCATCTCACCCTCCCCACCTATACTTACCTTAGCTTACTGCTCCTCTATTTGTTCTCCCAGGGTGAACTCCTCTGTGGCTCATCCCCCTCCGTTCGCCCTGCAGGCTCACTCTGCTCGCCTACCCTGCCCCCAAATTCTACCCGCCCCCAGTGATCCCAAACTTACACATAAATTGCCACACCCCTATACATTAACACCAACCTCTATCTCCTCCCCCTTAAAGTACTATCACTCATCTCCCATTATCCATTACCTTACCACTCTATCTACAAGCATCCCTGCATTCCACCTCCTATGCCTACACTAATGGCCCAAGGATACCACAAACCCTTACCTTTATTAATACTCCTAACTATACTAATTATACCCTATCTACTTACTCTCTATGAACACCCTACATATCTACAACTTCACACCCACGACAGGCAAACCTCTATTCCTACACTTAGCCCCCCCTCACAGTCTTAACAACTTCTCTTGCCCAGCAAAGTATTCAGCAGCCAAGTTTCATAGACTCACTCACATTTCTCATTATAACCCAATAGTTAGAAAAACCAAGAACCTAATTTTTAAACTTTTACAACTCATCCTAAAAGTACAGGTCCACTCCCTTTTAGATGGTGATATACACCCAAACCCTGATCCCACCACAAGCACGGCTACACAGCCTGATATGATACACCAGCTCCTACTAACACACACACGCTTACCAAGCCCCCCAACTCTCTCCTGATAGCTCATCTTAACATTCGTAGCATCAATAATAAAGTTGCTCACCTGCATGCCCTTATAGATGTACATTCTTTTGACATCCTTTGTCTGTCTGAAATATGGCTTAATCCATCAATACAAGACAGTGCAGTTCTACCCCCTGGCTACAATATCCTGAGACTTGACCGTTATACTAAGAAAGGTGGAGGTGTAGCCATACTTTATAAGAATGGATTACAAGTTACCTTGCTAGATCTCAAACCTCCACTTTCCAACAATGCAGAGATTCTTCTAACTAAGATTCAGCTTAACAAAAGTAAAGCCATATGTCTAATCTGTGTCTGTCTTCCCCCAGGTAATAACAGCAACACGTTATAGTTTGGTTCCTCAGCTGGCTGTCAAGCAACTACTCCCAAGAAACCACTATACTTGGAGACTTTAATATATACTGGAACTCCTGTATATCTGAGCAGCCTTCTACTCATATCAACCTATATAGTTTTACCCAAACTATAACATCCCCTACCCGTACTAATAAACTTAACAACAAAATAAGTACCCTTGACTGGATACTCACTAATACTCCCCAAACAAAACTATAAAACAGGCACCCTCCCAGAGGACATGAGTGACCACTTGCTTACCTATCTAATCAGATATAAAACTGAAGTTCCAAACTCAACCATATGCAGAACTATTCATACTAACAAAAATTTTAACCCTGCTTACTTTCAAACTGAACTAAGCGCCTGTGACTGGTCACCCCTGAAACACCTCCCACTAGATGATGCAGTTAAATACTTTAATTTGAAATTTCTTTCCATTTTAGATTGCCATGCCCCATTACGCAAAGTTAGAATCAGAACTAAACCAGCACCATGGCTCACCAAAACTACCAAACAAAAAATCCTCCAAAGAAATAAACTATGGGCCAATTGGCATTCAACAAAAAGCCCCTCAGATCACTTACAATTCAGACAGCTAAGAAACGAAACAAAAAAGCCATATTATCTGATAAAAGAAACTATTACTACCAGCTTCAACAAACCCACCAAAATAATCCTCAAAAATTCTGGCTTGGCATCAATAACCTCCTACACCCCGGACACTCATGCACTCCTACTCCCTCTGGCTCTGATCACAACAATCCCATCCAAATAGCAGATTCATTTAACCCATTTTTCACTGAAACAATACAATCCCTAGCCAACCAGCTATCCCTTAGCACCTCATGCTCTACCACAACCTCTACCAATAATCCTCCTCTATTTCATTTTCAACCAGTGCCCACATCGCTCATCTGTAACCTCATCCAGAAACTAAAACCCACCACACTCTCTGCAGATCTACTACCTGCAGAATACCTGCAAAAAGCTGCTAAAGTCATAGCCTACCCCATATCCATCCTCATTAACAGAACTATTTCTGAAGGAACTATCCCCTTAATCTGGAAAATCTCTCACATTATCCCCCTGCACAAAGGTGGTAACTCCAAGGAGTTCTCCAATTACCGGCCCATAGCCATACTATCTCCATTGGCAAAAATAATGGAGAAATGTATTCATTTACAACTGTTACCCTACCTACTTGAACACAATTTACTAGCACCCTGTCAACATGGCTTTAGACCATTTCGTAGCACCACATCTGCTATCTTATCCATCACTAACCATATTAATAGTAATCATAATAATTATACTCTATCCTCAGCCCTTTTTATCGACCTGTCTAAAGCATTTGACATGGTTAACCACCACCTCCTCATAGACACACTCAAAAAACTGTCATTGGATGCCCTTACTATACAGTGGTTCCAATCATACCTAGATAATAGGCAACAGGCTGTACTATGGGATAATAGTTTATCTTCCCACCTCCCAGTAGCCCTAGGGGTCCCTCAAGGATCCATATTGGGTCCTTTACTCTTCTCCATCTTTACAAATGACCTCCATTCTGTACTTCCACAAGCCGACTGTATCCAGTATGCTGATGACGCCACACTCACATGCTCTGCTACTTCCCAATCAGAACTTCAGTCACTAACCCAAAAGACCTTTAGCACTGTTGAAAACTGGCTCCTACAAAGGTGTCTTATCTTAAACCCAAAAAAACTAAAATGCTATTCACCCCCACTTGCAGAACGTCCCCACTTAACTTTGCTATTACTTCAAATAACGGAACCATAATATCTCCTGAACCAACCACCAAACTACTCGGGGTACTAATAGATAATAACTTGTCTTTTGAACATCACATTAATAACACCATAAAAATAGTAAATAAGAAACTAGTTTCCCTCTACAGAATCAAACCCTTTCTAACTCCTCTAACCAGGGTCACCATTGCTCGCACCCACCTTATCTCTACCCTGCTCTATACCTCCCCTATCTATACCAAAATATGCAGAAGTAATCTGAGTAAACTGTCATCCTCCTACAACAATATTGCCAGATTTGCAGCTGGGTCCTCCTATAGAACTCATCACTGTATCAGCCTGAATCAACTTGGATGGTTAGAGTTGCCAAATCTAATACTGTTCAATCAACTAATAGTAGCCCATAAAATCCTGTCTCTACCTCAAAATACACCCATACTCACATCCCTAGTCATCCCCTATAACAATCTCTAAACCTTATGCTCATCTAACAAACTACTTGTACAAATATCTAAATCCAACAACTCAGATAGTGACACCCTGTTCTCTAATACAGTAGGCAAAACCTGGAGCAGCCTCCCAAGTCAACTAATCTCACTATCCTCAGTTAACCTATTTAAAAGCAAGCTCAAACCCTACCTCAAATCACACTGGCTATGCCCCTGTGATAACCCAGACTAACCCCCATATACCCCTTTTCTAGACTCCCTTGATCCCTAGCCCCTTATGAACATGATCTTGTGTTTACTCACTGATAATAGTGTGCTTGACCATTCTGAGGATTTTTCCTCATGTAAATATGTATATACTATTGAATGACCAACCGTTTTCATACAAGACCACAACTCTTGTGAGACTGAACACTAGAATTGTATCCTTGTATTTTGCTTTTGTATACTCTCTCCACTTAACACTAGCGTTTTTCTTTTGATATTTTGTGTGACTTTAGTATCTATAGTATCTCTTAGATATAATTTCCATTATTAATTCAAACTACTGTTGTATGTAGGTTAATTTTACATCAGGTTTTTCCCTATTGGAATACAGAATATAAAATCCTAGATATCTAATATGTTATAAAGTTTTGTAATGTACCAATTTCTATTGTAAATATCATTGTCTTGTCTATTTGGTTGTTGTTTGTGGAGCTTTTCTCCCCGGGCCTCCACTGAAAATGGACATATATCCAGCTGGACTAGCCCGGTCAACAAATGTAAAATAAAAATAAAATAAAAAATAAAATATAATTAGAACTTCATTTCAGTTACTGTTGTTGCCATTTGTTTAAAAGTTCAGGATAATGACTCCCATAGGTCAGCATTTTTATAATTCATAGACCACAAGACACTATATTTTCTTTCAAATATATTTCAAAAATAAAGCATAATAATACATATTTAAAATGTTTCTTCTATTCTGTGACATTTCTGTCTTAGTCAGACAAGTTAACTTCATCACTACACAGTGCTGGGACTGAATGTAATCTCATTCAAGACTTTCTTCAGGAATTTGTCTCTCTTGCTCTTGCTTCATTTGACATGTCATATTTGAAAGTTTCTAACCAGGAAAGCACCCATAGCTAGGTACACGTAACTCTTTTGTTTATTTCACAACCATTGAGATCATAAAGCTATTTGGTCTCCAAATTCACAACTGTTGTACTGTGAACTATCACTTGTGCTGCACTCTTTCCCTCTCCTGGGGTATAAGCCCATTAAAGCTTTGGGATATCATAGCTTTATAATTTTGTACCCAGAGGTAAGTAAACGTGACCACTTAGAACAATCTTATTTAATTACCGAGTTTTGCAGGCCAGGTCAAGGGATGCACTGGCTGACTTGGGGAAGAGAGTGGGAGGAAGAAATAACTTGAAATTCTCAACATTCCACCTTTTTAAAAGGCTGTGTTATTTTAGTTTGATAAGCATTTTGTGTAACACATCTGTAGGAAACGGATGTGAACGTCACTGCAACCCAGTCACTGACACTGCCTTGGATTGTCAAATTTAACAGTATTTCTCACTACTTGTATTTTGAGTGAAGGAAATTTTTTCTCACATGAGAAACGTGTGTGTGTTAACTCATCAACTTGCTGTCACATTATATTATGGGCAACAAGAAGCTTTCTAAGAAAATAAGGCCATGTTAGGCTATAGGGCCACAAGAATATGTTCAAGGTTAGAACATTTTAAATTAGTGGCAAGATAGGTATTGTGCTGCTGATGGCTAATTTGGATTTTGTTGAATTTCACTACAAGATATTTGTTTGTTTAGTTTCTATTGGTAGTGGTACTTTAAAGTAGACAGAGATGCAGAATGTAATATTTTGTCTGAAAATTCTTTCAAAACAAGTAGGTCAACTGTAAGCTCTGAAAAGAAAATTCTGTGCACATTAACTGATTCATAACATCAAGTAAAGCCATAGGTTCAAAAGCTACTACTGTTTAAATGCAAAATAAGAGGTTTGATATTCTTTTTCAATCTATAGAGTTAAACATGCTTTTGCTCTTAGTATATTTGGTAGTTTGGCTTAAATTAAATTTTCAATGGTAAAATACATTCACAGTGAGGTAGCAGAAGTATAGGTTTACAGAAAAGTTGCATATTATAGGGATATATCAAATAATTTAGAGAGCCATAGTACTAGTGCCAACATGACTGAGTTGATTTACTTACAGTATTTGGAAATCTACAAGGAGAATATCATCTACAAATAAATGTTGATGTATTACCAGTGGTACATGTGTTTTGTGAAGCGCTATTAACTCTGAAGAGTATAACAGAGGAGCAACAGAAAGCTTATTTGTCATTAAAAATTGATGAGCCAGCAGAATGGGTGATTATGAAAAAACATTACCCATGGCTTACAGGTAAAGAAGTGGCCACAGCAATGCTAAATGCTAAGTTCTTTGTCTTCAGTATTGGATGTAAACAAGTGATTCTGACAGATACAACTTGTTGTTGTGTCTTTCGGCTTTTCCGGGTTAGGGGTCGTCACAGCGGAACTCCGGTCCGCTAATGATTGGTAGTTGATTTTTACATGCCGAGTTACCAGCCCTGACACACCACCTTCAACGAAAGGTAAGCCCATGTCACCACGCAGAAGACGCTCTAACTGAGAATCAAACCGGACAACATCTTACTGTGAGGCGACAAAGCTACCGCAGCACCACCACCACGGGTATTCTGACAGATACAACTAAATGACAAAAATATCCAAATTTTAGACATTCAATCATCCCTTAGAAAGTTACAAATTGCTTAACATGTTAGGTATTTCAGTAGCATCGGAATCATTCCAAAAAGTTGTAACAAATATTTTAGGATTGGAAAGTGTTGGGAAATAACTGATGGTCTGTTAATTTAGAATCAGTACACTTAAGATCATGGCAAAAAAATGTTACAACAGCTGAATAGAATATTACTGCATGATGCTAAGTTTCATACATAAAATTTAAAATAACAGTAGCAAGTTTGAAATACATTGGTTGTATCTGACATCAGAGGATCTGCTACATGACTACACCCCCGAATAACTTTCCCTCCTGCACTTGAATCAATGCACCCCCTCTTAAGCACTACGTCTCATCTTTCTTTTACTTAAACAGTTCTAACAATCCCATCCACCACTCTGCTCCTCTCCTGCATTCCCTGTATACCTAAGTTGTAAACCTTCCTGATGCATCAAATTTGAAACAGACAGCCTAGATAGAAGTAATCCTATGCCATGCTCTCTAATTCAGATTTACCACTGTCATTTTATACAATATTAATATCTCCTCTCCTACATAATTTTATCACTTACTTCCCAACTATGGTCTTCATTGCATCTCTTGAACTCTCTACAAACCTTTCCCTACTGAAATGTAAGAATGCTAACTTCTTTACAATGTTTTTCCCTTCTACACCATAAATCTATTTACTACCTGCAAGGTTTTAGAGCTACCACAACTATATAGACTTACACGTGTTGATGTAACTAATTTACTGTATATACCTGTCTTGTCATTTTTTTTTTTGGAGAAATGTAACTTTTTTTTTTTTTCTGAATACTGTGTGAAATTCACTTGTTAATGTAAGTGCATTTCTCCTCAGGCAAATTGCTAAAGCCAGAGGAATGTTTCTAAAAATGATGCTATGCCTTGCAAAGTGTGTTCCTAGCTCATATGAGATGATTATGCCTCTGTAAAAGTTGTTGAACAGGATGTAGCCAGGGAATGGAACTGTGAACCAGTAAAGAGCTTTGAACTGCTTAAGAAACTAATTAATGAAGCATTAACATTCAAATACTGTGGTACGACTAGGCCAGTTGTGTAGATGCATGTCATAGTGGTAGAGAAGCTGTAATTCTTCAGAAGAATGTAATACTTGCCACTGAGTCAGCAGCAACTACAGCTGCACAAAAGATATGTACATCAAGAAAAGGATCTTTTAGCAAATGTGCATGGGTATGAGGAATTCTGTCACTATGTTTATATTCCATCATATATCTGAAAATGTTCAGGTGGAAACAGACTGTAAACCATTAGAATGCATATTCTGAAAGTCTGTAGGGACCTGCAGGATTGCAGAGTTTTGTTGCCTAATTTGGTGGTGTGATTTGAAAGGGAAATACAAATCAGGAAAGGATTTATACATTGTTGATTTACTATGTTTAGCAGAGATGCATCAAGAATTCTTAGAAGAACAAGGGATCTTTGCATAATACCACAGCTCTGAATGGCAGAAGGAAGAAAACTCTAGACATACTTAGAAATGCACTTCCTATAAGATGTTACAGTGAGAAGCTGGCCTGCGCAAATTTGTTCAGTAAACCACATCTAGCAAGAGTGTAAAGTGCAATGTAATGTAATGTCCCGGTCAGGTATGTTAAGTAAAGTATATCCAGTAGGACAGAGCTTTCCCTGTCATGTCCAGTTTTGTAAAGTAAAGTATATCCAGTAGGACAGAGCTTTCCCTGTCATGGCCAGTTATGGTAAGTAAAGTATATCCAGTAGGACAGAGCTTTCCCTGTCTTGGCTGGGTATGTTAAGTAATGTATATCGGGTCTATATTAGATCACCAAATGCTTAAAAAAGCGAACAGTGCTTAATCGACCCTATGTAAGCAAAAGCTTACAATGTCGAAGTGTCAGAACAGCGATTTTTTTTTTCCAAGGGAAAAAAATCGCTGTTCCAACAAAAAAAATAAATAAAAAGCAATTTCAAACATTACACGTGCAAGTGTGATTAGTACATTAAAGTGTGTATTCTGTAGTAGGGAATACCTGATGTCATGTTTGACAGTTGTCCTCAGTTCAGAAGAGTTCTGTATGATGGGAAGTCATACATATACTGTATGACATCTAGTCTGTACTCCCTACTTAAAAATGGAAAAATGCAAAGACTTTCCCACATGGTGAAAAATCTGATGAGAAAGAATAATCACAAATTCTGTAAAGATTCTCATCTCACATTTTGAAATAAAGGAGTATACCTCTGCAGGGACTCAGTCTCTCTCTAACTCAACTGTTGGTAGATAAAATCTTGAAAATCAGGTTACCTATTTTAGCTACATGAGTTGTTTGTTTGTCTTTCGGCTTTTCCCAGTAAGGGGTCGCCACAGCGGAACTCCGGTCCGCTAATCATTGGCAGTAGATTTTTACGAAACGCCGAGGTGCCAGCTCGATGCTCAACCTTCAATGAAGGCACTCCCTTTTATCCACGCATGTCTTTCGAACGCTACCCAACTGCGGGGAGGACATGCAGACTCCACACAGAAGGCACTCCCAAGCCCAGCCGAGAATCGAACGGGAGAACCTCTTGCTGTGAGGTAACAACGCTACCGCCGTACCACTGTGGCATCCATTTTTTTTAGCTACATGAGTGATACCTGAAATTCAATACAAAGCAAAGGAGATTCTGGACAGAAGTCAGCAACAGAAAAACTACTGTGTCAGAAGCCTGCAAACATCTAGCTGATTTATAGGGTGGGGAAAAGTTAGACTATAAAAGCTATAGCAGAGTTTGCAGTCTCAAGCTGAAATAGTTGGTAAAGCAGCTGAACCAAGATCCTGTGTTATTCACAGTGAAGGTGGAAAGCTATATGCAAGGAAGCCCAGGCATTTCTGTAAGACAACCAATGTTTGTGTTCGTGTAAACTGACCGATCAGTATTTTTCATGAGCTCTACTTTCATAGGAAAGTAATAGGCCGATTACCATAATAATCAAGAGTTATAGAGAGAGAAACTTCTCAGTTTGCTTTTTCAAGAAAAGCTGTAGATCAGAAAGAACAGTCTTGAAGGGAAGCTATACTGCCCAGAGTGATGGGTTTAAATGCATAAAAATCTGATTTTGATATTAAGAAAGTTGGTGACATGCTTACACAGTTAGGACTAAGTGATCACTGTGTAAAGTAATGCAGTCTGCTCCATAGCACATATATATTTCATTGTAGCACACTGGCTGTAAAAATGAGTAATGTGCCTTTAAATATGTGTTGCAGTATTTGGTTATGTTCTTATGCTACACTTTTTAGTTATACAATTAACAAGGAGGTCGCTGTGTAAAGTAAAACAGTCTGCTCCGTAGCACATATATATTTCATTGTAACACATTATCTGTAAAAATGAGTAATGTGCCTTTAAATATGTGTTGCAGTGTTTGGTTATGTTCTTATGCTACAGGTTTTAGTTATACAATTAACAAGGTGATCACCATGTAAAGTAATGCAGTCTGCTCCATAGCACACATGTTTCATTATAACACATTGTCTGTAAATGTTCTTATGTAATACTTTTTAGTTATACAGTTAACAAGGTGCTCACTGTGTAAAGTAATGCAGTCTGCTTCATAGTACATATTTATTTATTTACATTTGTTGACCGGGAGTGTCTGACTTAACGCAGGTCCATTTTCAGCGGAGGCCCGGGGAGAAAAGCTCCACAGTTAAAATAAACAGACAGTACTTACACTGGATTACATAGCGATTAGCAATTTAACATAGCAATTGCTTACAACATATTTACAGATGAAGAACATAGTACATCAGTAGACAACTAGAATCTTTATCTGTGAAGTACATAACATACATTAACAAATGTTATTATACAGCAGGAACTTCTTTTTGCAAGTACTAGGCTTATGAGCGTCTGAGCTTGCTATAATCAAGGTAGTTAGTGGAGTGGAAAGAAAGGTAGTGGTTGGATGGGGTGGGTGATATTAGAGTGGGAGTTGCAAGGGCATAGCCAGCATGTTTTTAGGTGTGCTTTTAATAAAGTTTTGAAGTTGGGTGCATGATGGTATGGAGGTAATTGTGGGTGGGAGGGAGTTCCATAATTTAGCTATGGTGCAAGAGAATAGTGCTTCACCAGCAGAGTTATTAGCTGTAGTGATCTGCAAGCGATTTTTGTTGCAGGATCTTAGTGGTCTGGTGGTGCGATAGGATTGGAGTAGATTCTGGAGGGATGGGACATTTAGTGGATGGTTTACTAGTTTGTGGGCGCGTGAGAGTTGATACCACTGAAGGAGGTGAGGGAGTTCAAGCCAGCCCAGTTCAACAAGTGAGAGACAGTGGTGACTACGGTAGGATACCCCTGTGGTGAATTTGGCGATTTTGTTGTAGCAGGTCTCTAGCTTGTTTAGATCGCATTGCCTTAGGTTGGTATATATTGGGGAGGCATAAAGTAGGGTGGAGATAAGGTGGGAATTTGCTATTGAAATCTTTGCTGCTTTGGTGAGAAGTTTCTTATTTCTGTATAACACTCCTAGTTTTTTGTGGACTTTTTTTATGGTCATGGATATGTGAATGTCGAATTTTAGTTTATTGTCTATTTCCACTCCTAGCAATTTGGTGTGTTCAGTTGGGAATATATAGTGGTGTTGTCTTTTGCTGTGATGTTAAAGTGAGAGTTGTTTTGAGTATGTTTGGTGGGTTGGAAGATGAGTAGTTTAGTTTAGTTTTGTTTGGCTTGAGGGTTTGTGGTCTGCACTGTTGTGGCAGAACAGGTAGCTTACATCCTTCTAGGTTGGGAACTGCTGATTGAGGGCTCAGTGTCTGTTATTCTAAAAGTGTATTAATTCTGGTTTAAGCACTTGGGCTTTCAGGCCAGTTATTTTACATTAAGAGGATTCGTGGTCTGCACTCTTGTGGGAGGAGAGGCTGGACTCTGCCCTTTTGAGCTGGGAATTTCTGGTTGAAGGCTTATAGTGCATGCATATCTGAACTGCTTCTTACCGAAGTTGGTGCACCTTGTTTGCTGTGGCATAGACTGGATTCGGGCCGGCTGGATCTAGCTTTGTTTGTGTAACTTGAGCACTAATCCAGACATTCTCTAAAGTATTCAATTGTATTTATTACTGCTTGGTTGTAACTTGATTAAAGTGTAGCTATCATTCTAAGTCTTTTGGATTAAGCACTTGGGGCTTCAGACAAGTTGTTTTACATTAGGAAGGTTTGTGGCAAGCACTGTGGTGGCAGGACAGGTAGCTTTCATCCTTCTAAGTTGGGAACTGCTGATTGAGAGCCCAGTGTCCAAGGGTATTAGTTCTGGTTTAGGCACTTGGGCTTCAGGCCAGTTATTTTACATTAAGAGGTTCGTGGTCTGCACTCTTGTGGGAGAAGAGGCTGGACTCTGCCCTTCTGAGCTGGGAATTTCTGGTTAAAGGTTTATAGTGCCTGAATATTTGAACTGTATCTTACTTAAATTGGTACACCTTGTTTGCTCTAGCATAGACTAGATCCAGGCTTGCTGAATCTAGCTTTGTTTATATGCTTGTTATTTGTTTGCTTGTTATTTCGCTGGAAGCTAATTCCACCTCATACGCAGCTTCTCAGCGCTTCTGTGGATCACTAGTGATATCTGCATTGCTTACTGTACTAGTTCCTTGTTTCACTTGAAAGAAAGTTACTGTTTGTCGTTTTTGCATTTAGTTACTTGTAACACATTGCACTCAAGTTACCTGGCACTTGCTCACTAAAGCAATTATATAAGTCAGCACTAAAAATTAAAAGCACTACACCCTCGCTCCCCACTGGCCCTTGTTTTCAATTATTAAGGAATTCCCAATATTATTCTAGCATGTCCAAAGGTCAGTTGTCAATCTCCTCTCCGGTCCAGCTGGTGAATCTGGGAATCTTGAGGCAATGTTATAACTGCCTCATGTACACAGACAACCCTCTCCTCCTCCCACATAACACAAATACTTGAGAGATGCAGCTATTTAGCCAAACTGGAGGCTGAGCTCTCTCAACTCAGGACTGGCAAGACCAGACAGGAGGAGAAGGCAACTACACACACCACAAAACCAGCCTCACATAATGCTACCACACCACTGAATCAAACACATAAACACACAAAGACATACTGGGAGGCTCTGAGTAAAATTTACCTAAACAGCAGAGGCCTCCAAAGCAGACACCCAAACAACTGCTACCTCAAGACACCCCACAAGCAACACATAAACCACAAAAGCAGTGTGCAAAGCAGTCACAGCCCTTAAGGCCAAATACAACACCAAACATACTTGTCATAGGTGACTCCATAGTCAGACACACTGACGTCCCACTCACCAGGCTGAACAAGGAGAGGGTCACAGTAAGCTGCCTATCGGGCTAGAATCCGCCACATAACACAAGCACTCTGGTTACTCCACGGCAAGTACAAATATGACACAGTCATTGTCCATGCTGGTGTGAACGACCTGAGACGTACCTCCCTGGACTACAGGAAAAGAGACATAGAGGAGCTCTCTGATTATGTAGCCCAGGCAGGTATGACCCTGACCCTGAGCAGTATCCTTCCTTCACCAAGAATGATGCCACAATATAGAGACAAGATGATCAGCTTTAACAATTGGCTTAATGTCTGGTGTCATTCAAAGGGGATCCAGTGTCTGTCTGCCTGGGATGACATGCTTGACAAGCCACGCTGCTTCAAGGGACGGCTTGCACCTGTCACCTGGGATTCCAGATATTGGCTAAGGCTCTTGCCACCCCCATAGTGCCTTTTTTAGGCAAGGCTCAAATTCTAAACCTACCACCCTAGAAAACAAAAATGGGAAGAAACTGAGGTTAATGCTGCTCAATGCCAGAAGTCTAAATCTAAATATGCACGCTTTTCGAGGCCCTTCTCAGTATGGAGAACATCGATGTCTGTGCTGTAACTGAAACCTGGTTCAAGGCTCCTGAGAGCACCCCGGCACTATTAGGTTTTACCTCATATCATGCGTTCCGCCCCCAAAACCCGGACCACACCACAAACGGGGGGGGTGTATCGATATTCATACAGGCCACCCACACCTCCACGTTGGTGGCAACAGCATCAAGCTTGAAACCATCCATGTGCAACTAACCATAGGCAAAACTGCTCTACAAATTGTATCATGCTACAGGCCACCCTCTCAAACCCAGAAACCCCACACAGCCTTCCTGAAGACACTGGAGGGTATAAATGTATCTCCAAACACCATCATATTGGGTGACTTCAACTACCCGAATATAGACTGGGAACATTACTCAAACCCTAACTTTCTAGCCCAACGGTTACCTATTTTAGCTACATGAGTTGTTTGTTTGTCTTTCGGCTTTTCCCGGTAAGGGGTCGCCACAGCGGAACTCCGGTCCGCTAATGATTGGCAGTAGATTTTTACGAAACGCTGAGGTGCCTGCTCGATGCCCAACCTTCAACGAAGGCACTCCCTTTTATGCACGCATGTCTTTCGAACGCTACCCAACTGCGGGGAGGACATGCAGACTCCACACAGAAGGCACTCCCAAGCCCAGCCGAGAATCGAACGGGAGAACCTCTTGCTGTGAGGTAACAATGCTACCGCCGTACCACTGCGGCATCCATTTTTTTTAGCTACATGAGTGATAACCTGAAATTCAATACAAAGCAAAGGAGATTCTGGACAGAAGTCAGCAACAGAAAAACTACTGTGTCAGAAGCCTGCAAACATCTAGCTTATTTATAGGGTGGGGAAAAGTTAGACTATGAAAGCTATAGCAGAGTTTGCAGTCTCAAGCTGAAATAGTTGGTAAAGCAGCTGAACCAAGATCCTGTGTTATTCACAGTGAAGGTGGAAAGCTATATGCAAGGAAGCCCAGGCATTTGTGTAAGACAACCAATGTTTGTGTTCGTGTAAACTGACCGATCAGTATTTTTCATGAGCTCTACTTTCATAGGAAAGTAAGAGGCCGATTACCATAATAATCAAGAGTTATAGAGAGAGAAACCTCTCAGTTTGCTTTTTCAAGAAAAGCTGTAGATCAGAAAGAACAGTCTTGAAAGGAAGCTATACTGCCCAGAGTGATGGGTTTAAATGTGTAAAAATCTGATTTTGATATTAAGAAAGTTGGTGACATGCTTACACAGTTAGGACTAAGTGATCACTGTGTAAAGTAATGCAGTCTGCTCCATAGCACATATATATTTCATTGTAGCACATTGGCTGTAAAAATGAGTAATGTGCCTTTAAATATGTGTTGCAGTATTTGGTTATGTTCTTATGCTACACTTTTTAGTTATACAATTAACAAGGAGGTCACTGTGTAAAGTAAAACAGTCTGCTCCGTAGCACATATATATTTCATTGTAACACATTATCTGTAAAAATGAGTAATGTGCCTTTAAATATGTGTTGCAGTGTTTGGTTATGTTCTTATGCTACAGGTTTTAGTTATACAATTAACAAGGTGATCACCATGTAAAGTAATGCAGTCTGCTCCATAGCACACATGTTTCATTATAACACCATTGTCTGTAAATGTTCTTATGTAACGCTTTTTAGTTATACAATTAACAAGGTACTCACTGTGTAAAGTAATGCAGTCTGCTTCATAGTACATATTTATTTACATTTGTTGACCGGGAGTGTCCGACTGAAAGTAGGTCCATTTTCAGCGGAGGCCTGGGGAGAAAAGCTCCACAGTTAAAATAAACAGACAGTACTTACATTGGATTACATAGCGATTAACAATTTAACATAGCAATTGCTTACAACATATATTTACAGATGAAGAACATAGTACATCAGTAGACAACTAGAATCTTTATCTGTGAAGTACATAACATACATTAACAAATGTTATTATACAGCAGGAACGTCTTATTGTAAGTACTAGGCTTATGAGCATCTGAGCTTGCTATAATCAAGGTAGTTCGTGGAGTGGAAAGAAAGGTAGTGGTTGGATGGGGTGGGTGATATTAGAGTGGGAGTTGCAAGGGCATAGCCAGCATGTTTTTAGGTGTGCTTTTAATAAAGTTTTGAAGTTGGGTGCATGATGGTATGGAGGTAATTGTGGGTGGGAGGAAGTTCCATAATTTAGCTATGGTGCAAGGGAATAGTGCTTCACCAGCAGAGTTATTAGCTGTAGTGAGCTGCAAGCGATTTTTGTTGCAGGATCTTAGTGGTCTGGTGGTGCGATAGGATTGGAGTAGATTCTGGAGGGATGGGACATTTAGTGGATGGTTTACTAGTTTGTGGGCGAGTGAGAGTTGATACCACTGAAGGAGGTGAGGGAGTTCAAGCCAGCCCAATTCAACAAGTGAGAGACAGTGGTGACTACGGTAGGATACCCCTGTGGTGAATTTGGCGATTTTGTTGTAGCAGGTCTCTAGCTTGTTTAGATCGCATTCCTTAGGTTGGTATATATTGGGGAGGCATAAAGTAGGGTGGAGATAGGTGGGAATTTGCTATTTTAATCTTTGCTGCTTTGGTGAGAAGTTGCTTATTTCTGTATAACGCTCCTAGTTTTTTGTGGACTTTTTTTATGGTCATGGATATGTGAATTTCGAATTTTAGTTTATTGTCTATTTCCACTCCTAGCAATTTGGTGTGTTCAGTTGGGAATATAGTGGTGTTGTCTTTTGATGTGATGTTAAAGTGAGAGTTGTTTTGAGTATGTTTGGTGGGTTGGAAGATGAGTAGTTTAGTTTAGTTTTGTTTGGGTTGAGTATTAATTGGGCATCAGATAACCAAGTTTCAACAGAGGAAAAGGCTTCCTGTGTGACTTTTTGTAGTTTGGGTAGGGACTGGGCTGAGCAGATGATGGTTGAGTCATCTGTGTATTGTATGAGTATGCCATGTTTGGTGGCAGAGGCTAGATTATTGGTGAAAACAGAGAAGAGTAGGGGTCCGAGGATGGATCCTTGGGGAACCCCTGTGGAGACAGGTAGTTAGGGAGATATGTAATTCTGCCATACAATGGATTGTTGACGGTCAGACAGGTAGCTCTGAAACCAGTTGGTGACTGAGAGAAGGATAGGTTAGTGAGGACATAGATAAGTTGTTTGTGTGGGACCATGTCAAATGCTTTAGATAGGTCTAGGAAAGTAGCAGAGGAGAGATAGCCATTGCTTTTATGCTGAAGGATAGTGTTAGTAAAGGAGAGTAAGGCAGTGGTGGTGCTATGGTTTGATCGGAAACCATGCTGAATATTGAAAAGGCGGTTGTTAGTAAGGAGGTAGTCTGAGACCTGAGAGTGTATGTATCTCTCTAGTATTTTGGAGAGTGGAGAGAGAAAATAGCAATGGGGCTGTAATTGGTTAGTTCTGTGGACGGTCCGCCTTTGTGGAGGGGAATTATATGTGATACTTTCCATAGTGTGGGAACGTAACTTTCTGACAGAGATCGGTTAATCAAGATGGATACTGGGTAGGCCAGAGCATCAGCTGCGATTTGTAGGTATTCACTTGGGAGGTTATATGCTGCTAATTTGGTGGGCTTAAGTTTAGTTAAGAGATTTTTTTTTTTTTATGTTAGAGGTAGGTACAGGAGAAAAAGAGCAGTCAGTGGGGAGATTAGTAGTTGAAGGTATGGGTTGTAGGGGAGGGGGGTTGTGTTGTTTAGCTAGTGATAGTATGGTTTGTGTGAAGTTTGTGTTGAATGAGGTAGCAATATTTTCTGAGGAGTGAGGGATGTTAGGAGGAGGGGTACTGACTTTACCTGGGTGGAGGATGGAGTTTATGGAGGACCAGAATTGTTTGGGGCTATGTTGGGAGGAGTCTAGGGCAGACTGGTAGTATTGGAATTTGTCCTGTTTTATTAGCTTTTTGACTCTATTGCGTAGTTCTAGGAATTTCTGTCTAGTTGAGGGGGTTTTGGTTTTGCGCCAGTGCTCCCAGGCTTTTTCCCTATTTTTCATTTCTGACTTAGTGGTTTTCTGTAGCCATGGGGAGGGTTGTGCTTTGGTTCTGGAAAGTCTTATGGGGGCATGGTAATTAAGGATGCTCAGGAAGGTAGTATTAAAAAATGCAACTGCGTCATCAAGACTGAGGTACTTTAGAGGATGCCATTTACAAGTTTAGTTTTTTACGTATTTGACGGTAGATGACAGGTTTGGCTTGGTATAGGTATTTTTTTAGTAGGAATGTTGGGGAGTGATCATATATATTTCATTGTAACACATTGTCTGTAAAAAGGAGAAATGTGCCTTTAAATATGTGTTGCAGTATTTGGTTATGTTCTTATGCAACACTTTTTAGTTATACAAATAGCAACTTGTTAATTGTCATTTAAAGTTATATAAAAGGAGAGAGGAGTCTTAACTGTGGAATTACTTGCAGTGAAGGTTGAAATTCGGGGCAGGGTAAGACCTGCAGTTTTCAGTGTTTTAAGGTGGGTTGCATGAAAAGTCCTTTCTTCTATTGGGGCTGTATGAAGTAAATTTGAACTGAAATCTACACTGAGAAAGCAAAAGAAGGCACTATTAATTTTTACATTTTGCCATGTGTGCTAATCTTTTTGTTTAATGACTTCTGAAGTAAACCTCCGTTTATATGTATTTCCTACCTCCAGTGTTATCTTATACTTGCACTGGTGATGTGTGCATGGACAACTTGGCCAGGGGCTTGGCAAACCAGTTTCCCATAGTACCTCTGATGCAGGTGCCGACCATAGTTTGGGCTATAAATTCTCAGTGTACTGAGACTGTTTTGTTCCTGGTGTAGTTAACTGTATACGCAGCTATGAAGGAGTTACTGGGAGAAAATTATGGATTTACAGGTGGAGACGGAACAAAAACTGGTGCAGCTGCAATGACAGCTGATTATGCTGGCCATTATAGCTGCCAACCCAAACACCATGTCAATGGCACTGATGAAATTACCCAGGGAGGATGACCTGAGATCTTTATTGGCATTGGAGCAATATGCTACTGTAGCCAGCTTGAAACAAGCTGACCAGATAAGAATCCAGTCATCCAACTGACAGAAGAGACACTAAAAATGTACATGAATATGAATGAGACTGATTAGATTTATTTTTATATATTTATTTATTTTATTTGCATTTGTTTATCGGGATGGTCCAGCTGGGCCAGAAGTGCCCATTTTCAGTGGAGTCCTGGAGAGAAAAACTCCACAGATAAATACATTTTGCATACAATACAGAATTGACATTGATAAAGACATTTAGTACATATTGTTGGCAGAGTATACAATTGTTGAAAAAAAAAACAGTACATAAGTGATCATTCTCAAATCAAAGATATTATACAAGCAATACAGAGTATATACATGAGAACATTCCATATGAGTAGTTTTTAACTAGCAACATTTATATATAGGACACCACATGCAGTGGGTGCAAAGCAGATATAAGAATTAATTAGAGACTAGGTACTTAAACTTTTCACACATTTTGGAGGTATAATAGTTGAGTGATAGGCTATATGAGTCCTGTTGCAGGAATCAGCAAAGGCAGTAGATATTGTTGCTGATATAAGTATTGGTATGATATTAAGGTAGGCTGCGAGAGTACCTGAATGTCTCGCCTGGTTCATTGGTAGGTCTATAAGGGTTAGGTAGAGATGGACATAGACAGGAGGGATCAATGGTAGGACAATGAGGGTCAGTAGAAGAGGGACGTGGACAGGATGGAGAGGTGGAGTAAGTAAAAAGATGGGTGGATGTGAAAGGAGAATGCCAGAGTAGTAGAGTGGGGCTGAGAATAGTTGTGATGGTTGAAGTTAGGTTATATGAGATGTGGTGTACACATGTGCACAGCCAAAATGAGGAGAGGTGTTGTTTCAGAGATGTCTTGAAGAGGGTTACTGAGTGTTGGGGGGTCCAAAGTTTTGCTATGGTAAAGGAGTAAGGCATCTGGCCAGCCAAAGTTTGGGATTTTCTACATTTACAAGCAGTTGGTTGTTGGATTGGGTCTGTTAGGATGGTATAAAGTAAGTATAGAAGATAGAGAAGGGCACATGGATGGATTATGAACGAGTGTGTGAGCTGTAGTTAGCTGGATAAAGTTGAGGAGTTCAAGCCATTTGGTTGCATAATGATAATCTGTGGTGGGATGAGTAGGAGGCATTAGTTACAAACTTAGCAATTTTGTTGTAGCAGGAGTCTAGTTTGGACTTTAGAGAGGACTGAATGTTTGTGAGGAAGGGGGCACTGTATAAAAGAGAGGGTAATAGAAAAGAAGAGGTAAGGGAAAGTCGGGTTGATGCACTGAGTAGATATTTGTGTCAGTAGAGAGTGCCAAGCTTTTGATGAGTCTTTTTGGCATTGGACAGGATGTGCAGGTTGAATGTGAGGTTTTTGTCTATGATGACACCTAGGAGTTTTGTGCTAGGTACAATGTCGATGGTGGTACCATTTAGGGATTGAACGGTGAAGTTCTCTTTTTGTAGGGGCAAAGATTAATGGTTTGGTTTTGTTGGGGTTCAGGGCAAGATGATTATTAATTATCCAAATTTCAGTGGAGGTGAGGGTGTTTTGGGTGAGTTGGCGTAGTTATGAGACGTTGTTTGCAGTGCAAATGATAGTGGAGTCATCTGCATACTGGATGAATGAGCTTTGAGAGAGTGTGATGGGGAAGTTATTGATAAGTATGCTAAACAGAAGTGAGCCTAAAATGCAACCTTGAGGTACACCAGTGGTGGTGTTTAGGAAAGGGGAGTAAGAGTTCTGCCATTTAATTGATTGTTGCCTGTTTGTGAGGTAATTAGTGAACTAGTTTAGAGTTTGAGGTGAGGTACCTAGGTTAGAGAGTTTGGTTAGAAGGAGAGAGTGGGATATTGTATCAAAAACTTTAGAAAGATCAAGAGGTAGTGAAGATAGGATTTTACCAGCATCACGGGCTTGGTTGACAGTGTCCAGGAATGATATGAGGGCAGTAGTGGTACTATGTCCTGGCC
Organism: Protopterus annectens; assembly: GCF_019279795.1. NCBI lineage: Eukaryota > Metazoa > Chordata > Ceratodontiformes > Protopteridae > Protopterus > Protopterus annectens. The sequence continues at coordinate 1,862,177,573 of NC_056732.1, forward strand.
TAAATCCATGTTGGGTGGGGGAGAGGATGTGGTTGTGAGTCCGATGGTGAAAAAGTTGAGAATGAATACATGTTTCCAGAATCTTAAGAGATTGATGATAGTATGGCAATGGGGCGGAAGTTGTTGGTGTCTACATTGGAGCCCCCCTTGTGTAGAGGGAGGATATTAGCTTTTTTCCATCGGATGGGCACATAGGATTCTTGGAGAGATCTGTTGAGAAGCATGCTGATAGGGTAAGCGATTGAGTTGGCTGAGATCTGCAGGTATTTGGCAGGTATATTGTCAGGGGCATTTGCTCATGGTTTGAGTTTTAGAAGCAATTGTTTAATAGTCGAGGTGCGTATAGGTGAAGTAAAGTTGGGAATAGAGGGTGTACTGGTGTTAGCTGTGGAGAGGTCTGTGGTGAACAAGTTGGTCTTGAGAAAGGTAGCAGTTATATTGGCTATAGTATCTGTGAATAGGAGTTGATTTCATTGGGTGATTTATTTGGGTCTGGGCAAGGATTATTACTAGAGCCTGGATTTAATAAAGAGTTGAGAGAGCTCCAGAATTTCTTTGGGTTTTGCTTGTGTTGGTTTTATTAAGGTAGTATTCTTTTTTGTTTTGTAGTACTAGGTGCTTAACCTGGTTTTGGAGCTGTTTGTATTGGGTGAGGTCAGATGGGTTTTTGTTTTTTTTTTGTCAGATTTTCCATGATTTGTCCCTGCATTTCATAAGATCCTTAGTGGATCTTGTTAGCCAACTGGCCTAGTTGGTCTTTACTCTCTTTTGTCTAAGGGGAGCAAGATTGTTTAGTATGCTGAGGAAGGTTGGGTTGAAGAACTTAACTGTCTCATCAAGGGGAAGTGATTTTAGTGCATCCCAGTTGATGCTAAGCAACCTTTGGTTAAAGCTAGATGGACAGAACTGGGATTCATCTCTGGTAACCCTGTACTGATGTTTATTAATTGTTGTGGTACATTCACATTGTATAAAGGCCAGTAAGTGGTTAATTATACTGTTGGAGAGTGCACCAGTGGACATGATCTTATTTGGGTTAGACACTAAAGTCCAGTCAAGGATAGAGACAGTACAATTAATTTTATTAGGCCTGGCTATGGTGTTAACTAGCTGGGTAAACTTATATAGCTTGATATTGCAGTTAGAGTGGTGTGGGGGATATGTCTAGCCAGTTGATATTTACGTCTCCCAGTATTATAGTCTCATTTTTTATGTTAGTAGGTGCCCAGGCAAGGATTTCCTCAAGAGTGAGGATATTCTTGCCTAGGTGAATGTAAATTACTATCACACAGATGTTTCTGCAATTATTCATTTTAAAACAATGAGTAAAAAGGTTGCACAGGAAAGCCAACTGGTTAAAAAACACAAAAAGAAAAATCTAGCAAAGCTAGACTTTCCACTGTGTGATACCTTAAACCTCTTGTATCAGAGGCAACATGGGATATATGCAAATTACTCCTTAAGGATATCAGGTGTTTCAGCTAAATGGCAATTCTAAATGTCCATGTCTTTTTCTTTTACTTTTAAGTCTATTTATGGACAATTTCAGGCCAATGAAGCCAAACCCCTAGCTCTGTTCCCTACCTCTAGCTGTGGACATGTGTGTTCCTGCTTTCTTGTAACATCATCAGCACAGCATAAGAGGAACGTTTGACTTTTGGAAACACAGGGTTGTCGTACCCAACTGATATCCATAAACTTTAGGGTGTCTACAAAATATCCCAACTAACACACTAAAACAATGAGTAAAAACGTCACACAGGAAAACCAACTGGTTAAAAAACACAAAAAGAAAACTCTAGCAAAGCTAGACTTGTGTGATACCTTAAACCTCTTGTATCGGAGGCAACATGGTATATGTAAATTATCGGAGGCAACATGGTATATGTAAATTACCCCTTAAGGATATCAATATTCATTTTAAGGAAAGAAACCAGAAGTTTGGCTGTGGAGAACTGTGGGATGGGTTTTCTATATGGGACAACAGTGAAGGACATTGGGTATATTAGAGAGATGCCGCCACCTTTTCTTCAGGGTCTGTTGGCCCTAAGACAGGCAAAATCTGGGGGAAGGAATTTCTTTGTCCTTAATATAGGGTTTTAGCCATGTTTCAGTTGTGGCAATAATACTGAGTTTGTTGTGGGCTATCCATGCATGGAAGTCAGGTATTTTATTTCTGATGCTTTGTAGGTTAATTGTAATGAAGTTTATTGATTTATGGGAGTTTGGTGGTTGCAGAAAACAGAGATGTGACCTGGGTCGGGATGTATGCCTCTGCATAAATAGTTTTTTTTTTACAGGATATGTGACAGTAGTGTATTCTAGTTTCCATTTTACTTTGATTGGATAATTTAGAGTGAAATATTGTTGTTGTGGTGATGGTGGGGGAGGATTTTTACTCTGGTACATAATAATTTGCTTGTGTTGTAAAGGCTGGCTGAAATTTGTGAGAAGGAAGTTGTGTTTGGACTATATGGGGAGGGAGGATAATGGGCAATGGGAGGAAGAGGTAGAAGAGTGATGTAGAGAGGTTAGATGTAGGATATTGAAAGAGAGCGATAAGGTAAGTAGAGTTGTGATAGTAGAGATGGACATTGTAGTATGGGATGTGGGTGACTAGAGGAGTGAGAATTAGTGTGCAATAGCAAGATGTGGTGGTGGAGAAGAGGTTGTACTGATGGGGTAATGATGAGGTGAGTTAAGATGTTGGGTATGTGTGGGTTTGTTTGGATGCATGGCTAATGGTGTAATGTGAGGGGAAGTGAAGAGGTGTGGCTAGTGGTGTAATGAGAGGAGAAATGGAGAGGGATAATTGGGTGGTGGGGTAGGTGGGAGGAGCTAGAGTAAGTATAAATGTAATTGAGGTGGGAAGTGAGTGGGAATGGGGTAGAGCAGGTGTTAGATTAACTGTGATACACTTAAATGCTGTTGATCAGGGCTGGTATTACCCCTGAGGTACTAGAAATAAGTTTTTTTAGAAATGGATTTATCTAAATTGGTGAGTACACAGATACACAACTTAATCCATATGTTAACGCTCTGACCTGAACCTATTAGCAAAGTTATGGAAATGCTAGAAATTGTACCAGTAGACAGGTTTAAAAGAGCTTTGCCTTGGAACTTAAGACAATGGGCTCTGCAAAGTAACTGCAATAAATCTGGTAAGCTAATTACTTTGGTGGAATAGTCAGTTGTTAACACAATTTTAAATGGATTGTGTGTTTCAAAGCCTGTAACTAAAATAAGAAATGTATCTTCTTCAGTGAAACATAATGCAGCAAGTAGTATAGTACATTGTTACAGATGTGGAGGAAGAGGTCACATTACTAAGATGTGTAAAGAGAATGAGGCTTTAAATGAGGTTGTTCTAACATCTAGGGTAAGTGAGACAGCTCTGTGTCACCATGTTGTATCTAGGCTGGTATAATGTATGGTATGTTTAGAAGGGATAGAAGATAAACTACTATTAGATACTTGAAGCATGATTTCCCATGTCAAGGCTCCCCTGATGTGTAAGCATAAGATTAGCTGCAACCAAAAAGCAGAAGGTATATGCATTTATGGTGACGATAAATTGTATCCTGTTGTACATGCCAAAATTCGGACAGTTCTAGGAAAAGTGTTACATCCTGTGGCTGTTAACACCTGATTTGATGGCTACATGTTTAAGGACTGAATCATCATGGTTCGATCCCCAACTCTGAGAACAGGTGCCATCTAGTAACCTACTTACTGGCTCTGAAGGACAGGATCAACCAGAAGACTGAACTGGACAAATGTACTGCAAGTTGTGCCTTGCTTTTTGACCATTATAGTAACCTTTAGGGAGTTAGTTCATCACCAAGCTATGCCTGTAATATGTGGCCACTGTAATAGCCTGTAGAAGTTAGTTCATCAGCAAGTTATGCCAGTGCTATGTGGCCATTGTAGTAGCCTGTAGAAGTTAGTTCATCACCAAGCTATGCCTGTAATATGTGGCCATTGTAGTAGCCTGTAGGAGTTAGTTCATCAGCACGTTATACCTGTGCTATGTGGCCATTGTAGTAGCCTGTAGGAAGTTAGTTCATCAGCAGGTTATGCCAGTGCTATGTGGCCATTGTAGTAGCCTGTAGGAAGTTAGTTCATCAGCACGTTATGCCTGTGCTATGTAGCCATTGTAGTAGCCTGTAGGAGTTAGTGCCGCAGCAAATTATGACTGTGCTATGTGGCCATTGAAGTAGCCTGTAGAAGTTAGTGTAAGCAGTAAGTTGTGCCTGTGCTGTGTGGCCATTGTAGTCACCTGTAGAAGTTAATGCAGCAACAAGATATGCCTATGCTATGTGGTCATGCTAGTAGCCTGTAGGAAGTTAGCCTAGCAGCAAGTTATGCCTGTGCTATGTGGCCATTGTAGTAGCCTGTAGAGGTTAGTACAGCAGCCATCTGCCAGTGGCTCACTGGTGCTACATGCAGACATTAATAAAAGTCACTTTAATAAGCATGTGTGTGTGTGTGTGTGTGTGTGTGTGTGTGTGTGTGTGTGTGTGTGTGTGTGTGTGTGTGTGTGTGTGTGTGCATATAAAACTGAAAATATACATACAGATGCAATCAGACAATATGGCCCAAAATATGTGAGTTAATCCTACACAGATTCATGTTTAGCTTTAAGCATCAGTTTTAGAGAAGATACACCATTTAGCCCTGGGGTGACATGGGCCCGGAATCGTAAAATCAGATGGGCCTCAGAATACTTAATGCCTACTTTTTGTGATCAGTACCTGGACCTGTTACCGAGATGGCAACTGATTAATTTAAGTTGTTCCTTTAGATGTATATATATAGCTGATGAATGGATTTTTTGAACCTATAGAGCTAGACCTCAGAGCTGAAATGAGCAGCTGTGTATAGTTAACGGACACCGTAGAACAGAATGCTCAGTCTAATCTGTTCTATGATCCACTTGATCACATTGCTGCTTTTGAAAAATGTCTCACTGAGACTAAGAAAAGGAAGCTGCATTGGGGTTTAATTGATTTTCAAAAGGAGAACATTTTTTCTTGGAATATAAATCCAAATCACAGAGAAACACCCAAGACTGGAGTTGAGTCTTTCTCAGCCCACAGCACACTACCCACAGAAGCAACTCCAGATGCCACACCCCCAATGCAATCCCAGCTTGTCAGAAACAACTAGAAGCAGAAAATTACATTAATACAAGCAAAAATGACTCAGCCTCCTTGTCTAAAGTGCCTGCCAACTGGCTCACTGACAGAACTAACACTGTAAAAGTTGCAGACTCCAAATCTGACCTCAAAGCGTGACAAGTGGAGTACCACAGGGTTCCGTCCTGGGACCTCTCCTGTTTGGTATCTACTTCTCTGAAGTACAGGCTAACACAGAAGGCCTCTGGCTAACAAAGTTTGCAAATGACTGCAAACTAGGAGCCATAGTCAAGTCCCCAAATGATGTGGACATCCTACAGAAGGGCCTCGCTGAGACAGATGCCTGGTGTCAGAGCCATGGCCTCAAGCTCAATGCCAAAAAGTGCATTGTCATCCCCTTTGGTAAAAACTCTGTACCCATGAACTACCACATAGGCAGCAATCTAAACACCAAATGTGTGATCAGAGAACTTGGGACCCAGGTAGACAGTAGTCTTTCCTTTGATAGTCACATCGCCACAGTAGTCAGGAAGTCCTGTGTGGCACACCTCATCATAAACGAGTTCTCATCCAGGAAAAAAGAGGTTATTGTTCCCCTGTACTCGACACTCATTAGACCCATTATATAGAGTACAGCGGTCCTTTTGGAATGTACCTCACAAGACATCTGCAGCAGCTGGAAAGGCCACAGAAGTACCTCACAAAGAGAATTACTGGCCTCAAACAAATGCCCTACACTGACCACCTCAAAAAACTCCATTACTCCGTAGCATATTGCCTACTCCGAGGTGATCTGTGCCTAACATATAAAGCTATGTCAAACTCAGAGCTGTTGGACATGCTACACCTAAAGAAATCCCAATCCCTCCGAGCTACACGCTCTAGGGACCTAAACCTTTTCACCACAATAAACAGGACACGCTGGAGGGATAGATTCCTGTCCCAGAGACTTCTTATACTCTGGAACAAGCTACCCATCTATGTCAAGCAAAGTTCTTCATTAGCACTCTTCAAGAAAAATCTTGATGAGTGGATGGGAAATAGGAAATACACCCCGGCGATCACTTCTGTGTCTCTGCTGGACAGTGGCACAGGAAAGTAACTTTCTTGGGTGGCGTAAGCTGTGGAACCTTGCTGGCTAGGCTTACATAGGCCCTTGGGCTGATAGCGTAGTACCTACCTATGAACCAACTCCCAGTCAGGCATTGCTTCATTGCAAATGACAATCACAGACTGTACCATTCAGAAGGTATCTCATACATATGCAACAGCAACATCTTTAAATACAACAGCTACTGCACAGCCCCTTCCTGCTACTCATGTTACTATGGATGTACAACCGGACAACAGTGGATGTTAGCAGCATTGGAGCACTAGACCGTACTGAACTTCCTTTTTTGTCAGAAAACCTGCTCCACTTCCACTTCCAAGGCCCCGAAGACACAGTACTGCCAAACAGAAATGGAAAGGAAGCCAGCCTCGAACATGCAGTCAAACACAGACTTGAATTCGTCTTTAACCTTTCAAGTACTGTTTTAACTGATCAGGAAGCATCAGTTTTGAGTAAAGGACTCACAATTATACCCTCACAGACTGCAGACATCTCCACTACTGTGTCTGAATTTAAATATTATGTTAGAGCTTTGAATTTAAAGACTATGTTTGCTAATGTTGACTCCACATATTCCACACTTAAACGACACGGTACCTTTATGCCATATAGTAACAAAGTTATAAGAAATTCCGAACGTGCTGTAGAACTGGATATGTATGAGTTATTTGCCAAGCATAAAATAGGAACTTTTCATAATTTTACAATGTCTGAACAAATGGCACTTAAAACTTTGACTAGTAATTCTGAAATAGTGATAAAACCTGCAGACAAGGGTGATGGTGTTGTAGTGATGGATGCTGTCTTTTATATACAAACAATGGATGAAATGTTGTCCACTGATGACTACATTAAGATCACCAGGCATGAACAAACTAACATAGCTAGCCATGTTTCTAACAGCCTAGTAAAACTGCATAATGGAAACAAGATAGGTAGTGAACTGTTATTGGTTAGAAACCACAGGATACCGATAATTTACGGAGTTCCAAAAATTCATAAATCAATCACAACCCCTCTTATGAGACCCATTGTATCAGGCAGAGGTTGGGTAACTGAACCAACCTCTAAATACCTGGAGTTGAAACTCAAGAGTTAACTTTGAGAAAACAGGTACTATTTTGAGAGAGACAACTGACTTTTTACAAAGTTTGTATGATTGGGCTGTGGATAGGAATCATATTCAGTGCTGCTTTGTTACACTAGACGTAGGTTCCTTATTCACCGTTATTCCTTCAGATATAGGGATGCAATCAGTTGAACAGCTTAGAATTAACAGTAACAGAATATGAGCAATCATTTATTATCACTTTGTGTTATATCTTGTCTTTGGTACTTGAAAATAATCTCTTCTTGTTCCAACGGCAACTTTATAAACAGGTACGGGGTGTTGCCATGGGCACCCCCATAGCAAATACATTTGCTAACATTGTTGTGTATATTTAGGAAGCAGAGCACATTTTATCAGCTGGCAACCTGTTTCTTGAGAATGTTGTATTTTATAAAGGATTTGTGGATGATTTGTTTTATCGTTTGGGAAGGAGATGAAATCACCTTTGATCTGTCTTTTAACTACACATCTAATACATGCGAATTTTTGAATTTTAAGAAATGCATCTCCTATTCTAGCACTGATTTTTTTTAGACATCACTGTTACTAAAAATGATGAAGGTTTTAGACACCTGTTTATATAAGAAACCCATTAAATGTAATAATATATTACAAAGAAACAGTATGCACCCACATTTCACCTTTAAGATTGTAGCCAGCAATCAATTCCTAAGAGTAGCAAGACTGAATACACAAGATAATAATATGTTGGAGTAAATGAAAATGGCAGGCAATGATTTAGTAGACAGAGGCTATGACAGAATAGAAATGCAGCAGATATGTGAAGAAGTAAAAAAGAGAGACAGTTGCTGCCCCTATATTTTCAGGCCAAGAACATAGAAATATAGATAAACGTAGGTTCATAGATTAGTACTAGACTAACTGCCCTTATGAGCCATTTTAACCCTAGCCAATTATCCCTTGTGAGACTCAAACCCTGCACCTTGTGTTTGTAAGGCAAACACCTTGACCATTAGGCCACCCTCCCAACAGTACCAGTTTTGAAAACAAACAAAAACTCGGATGTACTTTGACCTTTAACAAAAACACTTTAGTCATTAAGAATATTATTCGAAACAATCCACAACCTTTATTTTCACACAAGAGACCTAAAAACAAAAAAAATATATTATGTTATAAGGAACAACCTAGATCCTGGTTCTCATTTAATTCTCATAAAAAAGGAACCTACAAATGTGGAAACTGCATGTTTTGTAAGTATATTGACACATGGAAAACAGTAGTGCACCCAGTGACAGCCACAGACCTTCAAATCAGAGCCTATGGTAACTGTAACACAAGAAACTTCGTGTACCTAGCAACATGTTCCCATTGTAATTCATTCTATATAGGAAAAACTAATAAAAAATTCAAAGGTCATATATCTACTCACCTCTCAGAAATTAACAGACGTATACCCGCTAATGCTTTATGCAAACATAAGTTTGAGAAGGGACCATCCCATAAAGTTTTAATTTTAGAAGTTCTATTTGAGAACATAAGAGGTGACAGTATAATCCTTAGGACTGAGAGAGCAGAGCTAAATTGGATTTTACGATTCAGGGCTCATGTTATCCCAGGGCTAAATTGCATAACCTCTCTAAAACCGATGCTTATAGCTTAACATGAATTTGTGTAGGATTAACTCCAACATATTCTGGGCCGTATTATCTGATTGCATCTGTTTTGTATGCATATTTTCAGGTTTATATATATATATATATATATATATATATATATATATATATATATATATATATATATATATAGATATATATATATATATATATATATATATAAATAAATACACACACACACACAGACATGCTTATTAATGTGACTTTTATTAATGTAAATTTTTATGCATATTAATGTCTGTTTTTATCAATGTGGTTCTTATACACAAGCATATGTATTTATAAATATAATGTTTAAATGTATGGTTACAAGACTTTATCATAATGTGCCGTAACAATGTTTTTTCTTGGTACTTCTTTAACTAGATTGACTTTTAATTGCCTACTAACTTAGACATGTGAATTTTACACTGTATTTAAACCATGCACTAGCTTTTGTTATTTGATTTATGCGCCTGAGGAAGCCCTGTGGGTGAAAGTTTTTACTTGCGTATCTTAAAATTGCTTGGAATCATTGAAGGACTTCAGATCACTCTGTGCACCTGGAAACATTGTTTGGAATTATTAAAGGATCTCAGCTCACTCTGCCCTGGTTTCCAGTGATCTCTTTTTCATTTTTTACACAGAAGGTGAATAGGGTTACCACCTGTCCCACTTTGCGAGGGACAGTCTCTCTTTGGGCAGTTGTGTCCTGCAAAAAAAATTGAAAAAATTGCAAATGTCCTGAGATTTTAGGACAAAAATATTTCCTATATTTCATGTAATAGATGCATAAAGCAGTTATTCTGTATCTGAAACACCTAAATGTTATAAAAAGACACAATAAGCAACTAAAATGCTACAAGAATAAGCTTTTATTTGGGAAAAAAGTGAAGTTCTGTCCTTTGTACTGGCCGTGGGTATGTTTTGCTCTGCAAAATCTGATGTTTGTACCAAAAATGTCCCTCTTTGGGCATTTGAAAACGTGGCAACCCTAAAGGTGAAGTAAACGTGAGAGTGCAGAGTTCTGAGCTTATTTCTGCTTGAGTAAAGCAGATCCTGTAAGCAAAGAAAGAAAATTGATAATTTTTGTTCTAATATACCTTTGGGAAGGAAAAGAAAGTGAAAGGTTGGTATCCACTCGACCTACGTAAAGGGAGAGCAACTGGAATGAAACGAGACCACACGAGGCCTGTGCTAATAGCAGTAAAAGAAAAGCAGGTTGTTGTTTAAAGGTATCCTTGCAGTGGAAGACCTAGAAGAAGCTGCAGTGACAGTGTTTTTGCACGGAAAGGTACACCTTCCATGTCAGTGCAAGTTACTGAAGAAAGTAACATTAAGTCACTAGACTTGCAGTTAAGCCACACAAACTCTTGATACTTTTAAGCAGGGCAAAATAAGTCCTAGATAAGGCTGTAGGGGAAGGGAGTAAACAGGATGTTCCCATTACTTCTTATCCCTATTTTAAGTTACAAGACAACTTGTAAAATAAGGGAGGAAACTCTGCATCAGTTCATCATCAACCCCCTTTTTCCTAATTTTCTACATGGGGTCAGGGTGTCATGTCATCTGTGTCCATCTCTATCTTCATTACTGCTGTCCTGTCTTCAACACTCATGCCTGACTGTCCCAGGTCTTTTCTCACTCAGTCAGTCCACCTCTTTGCATTTCCTCTTGCCTTCTTCCTGTCTGTCGTCCCAAATCTTCTTTACCAGATTGTCTTCTGCCTAAACCACAGTAATCTCTTCTCCTTGCTTTTTCTGCAGTTGCAGCTACTCTGGCTTCTACAGTTATGTCCTCATTTCTTTATCTGTCCCACAGTGTACATCCTACCACCCATCTCAGGCTCTTCACCTCCAGCACCTCTAGCTTCCTCAACTGCTCTACCTTACTGCCCAGGTTACTTTACATACAGTAGTACTGGTCACACCACTGTTTTGTACACCTTAGTTTTCATCTTCTTTGGGATGATGATATACTATATTTGACACTCTGTGCCAGGTGGCTGCAGCCCCTCTGATTCTGTCTTTGACCTCTTCATTCAGAATTCCCTTATCCTCAACCACCGCTCCAAGATAAATGAAACGGTGTACCCTTTCCACTGTTTTTATTTCTTTATCAGTTCTCAGCTTCTTCCTATTTCCTCCATTTGCTGCCATTACACCTGCCATTATCTGTACCAATCAGTTTTGCATTCCATTCCCCTCTCGTTTGCTAAAGTTCTTGCTCAGAGTCTGCCTGTAATGTTGCATCATTTGCATACAGCAGCTTTGTAGGTCTGTCCCCTCCAACCTGTTTCCTAATGTAGCCCATAACCAGTATGAACAGCAGTGGGCTCAAAGCTTAGCCATAATGTACACCCACTCCCACTGGGAACCTGTCTGTAAGACCAAACACTGTTCATACTTGAGTCACTGGGTCCTTGTACATAGTTTGCACTCATTTTACCAGTGTTTCTGGGACTTTGAACCACCACAGGACTGCCCAAATCAGCTTTCTTAGGATCTTGTCATATGCTTTCTCCAAGTCTAGGAATGCCCTTTTGGACTCCTTCCTCATCTGTAGTGTCTCACTGCAAACATGGAGTCAGTTGTGCTGCATCCTGATCTGAATATGAACTGCTCATATCCCATCTTACTTTCTAGTACTCTGCATATTTCACCCTATCCAGAACTTTCATGCAGTATGACAGAAGTCTGATACATCTGTACTGCCCACAGTTGTGAATGTCCCCCTTTGTCCTTGAACACAGGCACTGGTATGCTTATTATCCAGTCATCTGGGTTACAACTTTCTCTCCACTACTATGAGCACCCTGGTTAACAGCAGGAACAATACTCCTCAACAGCAAACCTGCTGAATATATCAGGATTTATTGTGGACTATCACAAATAATTAACTAAACATATCAGCACAGGCAGAAACACTTAGAAGAAATGCAGATAAATATAAAGGAAAAGTACAAAATAAGCAATTAAGTGATGGCCCAAAAAGTTTTATAAAGAATTGGAAACCAGGCAAAAGGAACTGAAACATCACAAAAAAAGAAAAATAGATACATTTTGCAGAAATATCTGTGGAGATCCTGTGGAACATAAAGATGCTGAATGGATAGAAGTAAAAGAAAGAATAAGAAGTTCAAATGTGCAGGACATAAAATGGGATGAAGTAACAGCCAGAGAAATTGAAACAAAGTTCAAAAAAGCTGTAATTACAAAGATTTTGTCATGAGTAAGAACTATTTATATGCATATCCAAAACAGACACCACCCTGTTTAACAGGAAAAACAATACTCCTCAAGAGTGACGTTGCAAACTATCCTAAAAACTATAGACCAATAACTTGCCTTCTGATGATGTATGAACTATGCACTGGAGTTGGTTCCGACAGAGTTTATAGTAATTTAGAACACTCAAACTGCATCACTTATTAGTACCAAAACCTTTTAAGACACTAGTAATGAAGGTGACCCATAGGTATGTGTTAGAAGGTCACCTGGGCATGAATAAAAGTATATCAGCCCGATTTTACTGGTCAGGTACAATGAAGGAGAACTTCTGTACTTCTTGTCCAGAATGCTAGATGACAGCACTCCATTCTGAGTATAAAAGTCCCCTGATTCCATTGTGTATTATGGATATGTCTTATGTATGTGGGTGCTGTCCAGATGGTGAACGCTCAATGTTTGGCACAATTGAACCGCTGTAGATACCTATCAACAGGACCTTTGGTAAAATGTTTGTTAGGCAACTTCTGGAAGGTTGGCAAAGGTAAGTGATGGGGTTGGGTATTTGCATGTTTTAGGGTTTGAGTAAGGGTGATAGATGTAGTATGTGTGCAGTTGCAAGTGTTTAAGGTTGGGGTTAGTTTAGGGAATAGATTTTGTGTGTGTGTTCATCTTTTATGTGTGTTGCTTTTGGACTTATTAGTACGATTGACATAATACTGGGGATGGAGAATGGGGAATATATCCTTTACCCAATATTGTGCAATCTCCGAGTTGGTATATATAATTAATTACGTATGGGGGGGGGGCAAGAGTGGGCTTTTTTTTTTTTGTCCAGGAGCAGCTACCAACTTTTTCAAATATCTATGGTCAGAATTTTGTGTCAGAGTTCTGTTTAAATTAAATTTAGTGCATCTGTATAAGGATTGTTATTCCACTTATGCTGTGCTGACAAGGTCAAAGGAAAGGTTGAAGCATGCATGTTTTCATATAGTGGAGTTTAGCTTTATTAGTCTGAATGTACCCATAAGGACTTAGAAAGTAAAACGTCATGGGCATTCAGAAGCCATGTAACTGAAAAACTGGTATGTTCTTAAGGGCCATTTGCAAATATCCCATAGACCTAAACTACAGGTGGTTTAAAATATTACACAGTGAAAACTCTAGCTTGGCTGGGTGTTTCGTACAATTTTTACTCAATGGTTTGTCTGTGTGATCTTCATATATATACAGAAGCATAACCTTCCATTGAAACAGCAACTGTACTAATGATCGAAACCTACACATCGAAAACAATAAACATTGATACACAAAGGATTGAAAAAACAAGAGAACAGCACACAATATTTTGTGCAAGCCCCTCTTTGCTTTCCAAACCACCTGCTAATTTTATATGTGTATATACCAATGCTGTAACTTGAATACAGTGGGGAGGAAAGGCATATTCCCCAGTTCCCACCATTCTATGATCTCGTACTGCCAACACCAGTACATTTCACCCAGCTGATTTTTGATCAGCGGTACCATCTGTGACATATTTTGACAAGTTCCTTTTTTCAGTGAAAGTTTTCGCTGTTGTATATATTTACACATACATATATATATATATATATGTGTGTGTGTGTGTGTGTGTGTGTGTGTGTCTAAATATATGATATACACACACACAAAATACAAAGCATATGTCTATGTATATGAGTGCATGTATGTACTTCTTCAACTTTTCTCTTTCAAAATTCAGCCTAACACTAGCTATGCTCTTGTTCCACCTTCCATTACTTTTCCTGTTCCACCTTCCATTAATTTTCCTGTTCCACCTTCCATTACTTTTCCTGTTCCACCTTCCATTACTTTTCCTTACAGTACTAACTCCCATTATGTCTTGGATAGTATAGGCATTTGCATGCCATGTACTTCAGAACTGCTTTGTTATCTTATGTTTGCACAGAATACTTTATGGCATACTCCACAAATGCTTTTGTTACTGTTATTACTATGTCAATATGTTTCTCTTACTCTTTTTTTTTTTAATTGTGTAATATTTTTGCTAATTTTGTAGATTTTTGCTGTTATAATACTGTACATGGAGCTTTTCTCTCCGGGCCCCCATTGAAAAATGGCTTATCTCAGCCCAATGGACTTTCCCGGTTAACAAACTACAAATAAATAAATATATGTACTGCAAATAAATAAATAAATAAATGTGTGTGTGTGTGTGTGTGTGTGTGTGTGTGTGTGTGTGTGTGTGTGTGTGTGTGTGTGTGTGTGTGTGTGTGTGTTTAGACAGGCTGAGCCCTGAAAAAGCAGAAATGTCTTTCTGCTGGTAATCCCTCTGCTAGGTATTTAGACAACATGTGAATTCCTTCCTGCTAGTGGAATAGTTAGCCTATTATGTCTTATTTTCCTTCTATGCCTTCATTAGTTAGGGCAAATTTAGAAAGCCCTCTGCAAGGCACTCTTCAGTTATTGTTTATCTTGGTTATATTACCTGTATTTCTCTGTTAGTTACCTACACAAGTCTGCTACATACAGTAGACTCCCACTTATCTGGTCTTGCTGGGACTGGACCTTAGGCTGCATAAACAAATGGATGGTTAATCAGAAAAAGCATACAAATAATATTTATAGGTTATAAATCAGCTAGAGTAACAGGATTTGTTTTAGTATGCATTTTTCTAATGAATATCAAGTCTAAAACTCATATTTCTGTCATTATTTAGCCTAGAGAAAGTGGAAGGGATGTTCTTCTCTGTTGTCTTTTGATAGGATTACGGCAGAAATTTGATGGCTGGTTAAAGAGTCACTGGATAAGAGGGAGTGTACCGTGCCTGCCTCAACAGCACAAAGAAACTTCACCAACTGCATATAATAAGCCATCTAACACACCATTCAAGAATGGTGCACATGAGGAGTTGAGGCTTCTTGGACCACCCACCACTCGTGAAAATGTCCTAATAATAGGTTACCCCATTGTGAGAAATACAAGCACGCAACTCACTAGGCTGAACAAGGAAACATTGATGGTGAACTACCTCACAGGTGCAAGGGTATAATAAGTTAGGTACACAAATGACATGGATGCTGTTCATGTGGGTGTGAATAACCAGATGCACACATTCTGTGATTGTATGATGGGAAGCATGGTAGAGTTGTTCGAGTATGCAAATGTGAAAAACAGAAAGGCTGCCAGCCCTGCTAGATAGAATTTTGTAGATAATTCTGTGTCGTAAATATTAATAAAATCCACAGGCTGTTTCACAAATGTAAATAAAACTGTGTTAAATGTTGAACTTCAAAAATGTAACCACAGTGCACTCTGCTGGAAGAAAGCTGATAAAGTTAAGCATTTTATGACTGATCTCAAAGCTCGGAGACAATGTCTGGACTAAGGAATTCCTTCTATTGTTTTGAGACCAGAGTTAATTGCTAGATTTGACATGTATAAGGTCTTTTATTGCTGTGGTTTCCTGGCCAGGTGCAAGATCAAAGAGCTGTTAAAACATTTCCGTTAGCCTGGGAAATTAATCAGAAGTGTCAAGAATGATGTAATCTAAAATGAGTCAGCAGTGAGGTATTATCAATTTAAGACTTTCTGAGAGAGAAAATCAGAGCATTTTGGATTTTGGCTGAAGAACATCCACTCACCAGTATTCTGCCTTTGCTCTGTATGTAAGTAGGATCTTAGACTTTAGTGTTTCTCTTTTAGAAATAGATAGGAAATAGGAAATTTAGTGTAGCTGTTTTCTATGTTTGTCAGA
The DNA here is from genome assembly GCF_019279795.1 of Protopterus annectens. Taxonomy (NCBI): domain Eukaryota; kingdom Metazoa; phylum Chordata; order Ceratodontiformes; family Protopteridae; genus Protopterus; species Protopterus annectens. Next base: position 1,862,193,534 of record NC_056732.1, read on the forward strand.
CTATTCTTCAGTATTATTTTATGCATTTTTCTGTGATCTCTGAACTCTTGACTAGCACTGTGTTGAATTGAGATTTGTCTTGTGTTTTTATTATTTATTATTAAATATTTTTAAACCTTTAAACTTTGGCTGTTTTGTGTAGAGGTAATTTAAGCTCTAGAGTACATTGCATGTGTATAGTGATACTGTATAAAGCCACTCCAATAAGCCTTAAAAGTTCTGGTCACATTTACTAATTGGATAATAATATTGCACAATAAAATTGGAAACCCTTTGGGAAGGGCCTTATTTGTAGCTGATAAATAGGGGTTCTAGTGGCAGTGGATTACTACCTTGTAGCCTGGACAGAAGTGACACAGCTAGTGAACCTATGCCAGCCTTCCCCAGGAGTGTCTGTGTGGTTGTATATAAATAATATCTCAAAGTGTGTGTGTGTGTGTGCGCGAACTACTTGGGCAGTGACATGAAGCACTGGTTGGACAGAAGGAGTGCTGGGAGAACTTGGCTTGGAACCCAGGCTAAGGGACTGCACTCTATAGCTGTGGAACCCAGGCTAAGGACTGCATTATATATCTGTGCCAGTGGGGAGTTTTATTGGGGATCTGGAGAGAAATGGAGAAACCAGATCCAGATTGACTGTGATCTCTGTGTGCTCTTAAGGGAAATTTTACTTTACTGTGTGTGTATTTGTTATCCTTCCCAGTGTGGACGGCCCTCACTGGTGTTAGTGGTGAGATTTGCGGCTCCTTGATTACTGGGCCAGTGCATGGGCATCACAGCTTATGATAGTGATTTAATTTCATAGGTGTGTACTAGACTAATGGCCCTGGAGCCTTTACAAGCCTAACCCATAGAAGTGCACTGGCATTGTGCCGCCCAACGTCCATTCCCAGTGCCTCTGTCAAGTAGAGCCACTGGAGTGATTCCCGGAGTGAATTTTCTATTTCCCATCCACTCATCAAGATTTCTCTTGAAGAGTGCCAGTGACGTGCTCTGTTTAACATGTTGTTGTGTCTTTTGGCTTTTCCCGGTTAGGGGTCACCACAGCGGAACTCCGGTCCGCTAATGATTGGCAGTAGATTTTTGCATGCCGAGTTCCCAGCCCTGACACACAACCTTCAACGAAGGTACACCCATTCACGCATGTCTCCATACAGAAGAGCATATGATAGTGATATAATTTCATAGGTGTGTACTAGGCTAATGGCCCTGGAGCCTTTACAAGCCTAACCTATAGAAGTGCACTGGCATTGGGCTGCCCGACGTCCATTCCCAGTGCCTCTGTCAAGTAGAGCCACTGGAGTGATTCCCGGAGTGAACTTTTTATTTCCCATCCACTCATCAAGATTTCTCTTGAAGAGTGCCAGTGACGTGCTCTGTTTAACATGTTGTTGCGTCTTTCGGCTTTTCCCAGTTAGGGGTCACCACAGCGCAACTCCGGTAAACTAATGATTGGCAGTAGATTTTTGCATGCCGAGTTCCCAGCCCAGACGCACAACTTTCAACGAAGGTACACCCATTCACACATGTCTCCACACAGAAGATGCTCTAGCTGAGAATCGAATGGGACAATGTCTTACTGCGAGGCGACAATGCTACCGCAGCACCACCACCACAATGGAAGTCTATTCCAGAGCAAGTGCAGTCTCTGGGTTATGAACCTGTCTCTCCAGCATGTTTTTTTGATTGTGGTAATGAGGTTGAGGTCTCTGGAGCTGTGCTGCGGAGGGATTGTGATTTCTTTAAATGTAGCATTTGTAACAGAGCTGGGTCAGACATGACTTTGTAAGTCAAGCAGAGATCACTTCTTAGTAGATGATATGAGACAGAGAATAGCTGGAGTGTTTTTGAGTCTGTCAGTGTAGGACATGTGTTTAAGGCCTAGGATCTTCTTCGTGAGGTACGTTTGTAGCCTCTCCAACTGTTGCAGGTGTCTACTGAGGTACATGCCAAATGGGCATTATACATTATGATTGGTCTAATGAGGGAAGAGTAAAGAGAACTGATGACCTCTTTCTTCCTGGATGCAAAACCCTTGGTAATGAGATGTGCCACATAGAAGGCCTTTCTGACCACAGTGGCAATGTGGTGGTCGAAGGAGAGGTTGCTGTCAACCTGTGTCCCCAGATCTCTTATAACTCCTTCAGTGTTCAGTGCGCTCCCATCAATGTGGTAATTTAGTGGAAACTGAGTTTTTCCCAAAGAGGATGACAATGCATTTTTTGGCATTAAGCTTAAGGCTATGGTTTTGACACCAGTCATTGGTCTCAGTGAGGCCTTTCTGTAGGATGTTTGCATCACTTGGGGAGGAGCTTGCATTCATCTGTGAACTTTGTCAGCCAGATTCCCTCCATGTTAGCCTGGACTTCTGAGAAGTAGATGCCAAACAGGAGAGGACCCAGGACTGATACCTGTGGAACTCCACTCATGACTGGTCGGCAGTCTGACTTGGAGTCTGCTACTTTCACACTGTGGGTTCTATCTGTGAGCCAATTTGCAACCCACCTAATGATATAGGGATTTATGCCTAGCTTGGTGAGTTTATAAATAATTCCTGAGTAAGGAATGGTATCAAAGGCCTTGGCCAGATCAAGGTAGGCTGTATGAACTGCCTTACCCTCATCCATATCTCTGGTGACTGACTCAAAGAAGTCAACCAGGTTGAGCAGGCATGATCTACCTTTCACAAAACCAAATTGTGTGGGATCTAGAGTTTAGAGATTCCCTATATCCTTGTTAATTAGGTCCATGTCGATGCGCGTCATAGCCTTACATATCAGACTTGTCAGGCTAATGGGGCGATAATTTCCAGGGTCTGTAGTCACTTCTCCTTTATGGAAAAGGATGATTGTAGCAGTGTGCCATTCAGAAGGGACAAAGCCTGAGTTGAAGCTGTGAGTGAACAGAGCACACAGATGAGGTGCCAGTTCACTTTGTAATTCATGTAGAACACAACCAGGGATATTGCCGGGTCCCATGGAAGCTGTATTCTTGGCCTTGGACAATGCAGCTTTAACCTGTGCTGCAGTAATGCTGGGTGCCTGGCATTCTTCTGGTATTGAGATTGGTCCTTTGCAGGGGTGAGAGGGGTAAAGTTGGCACTAAATCTCTCAGCCAGTATGTTGGCAATATCTGTTGGCTCAGTATAGGAGGTGTAAACCAATATCACGCAAGGTGGAACAAGTGCCCGGCTCCAACCATAGAGAATCCAAATACCACAAACCGAGCCAGCACAAAGGAAAGGCAAGCCAAAATATTTTTATTGTGGCATCATAAAACAAAAAAGTAACAACTGCAAACCGGTTTCGGCTATAAGTCCAGCCTTCATCAGTGCAAACAAAAAGTTTGAATGGTACATCCTGGTACTCCTTATATACTTAAGAGCTTAAAGGTGTATGCACCTAAATCCAATCTTTAAGTGCATACTCAAAAAATAATAATGTTGAAAAATTATATAAAAAATATTTTATATATAAAAAGAAATAAGGACCATCTTGTTTTTATAAATATAAATCATAAACTCAATGACAAAAAACTAGTGAAATCCAATAATTCAGAAGACATAAAGTAGAAAGTCAGCAGCTAGCAATGATTAACTAATTGTTTTCATTTAATCCAGTTTTGAATAAAGCACCTAACCTGGTGATCCATGAGGATTCCATGTTATTTAATCTGTCATGCCAGACTGCTTTAGATATTCTTTGCATCTGGATTTTGTCAGTGATGGGTTGGTATTTGGAGCAGAATACTGTTGCTTGAAAAAGCACACTGGAGGAAGAAAAACTGTCAATATCCAAAACCTGTAGGATAGAGATGCAGGCCATCCCATGAAAAGTAGTTAGATCATTGTTGGTCCAGAGGCAGTGACTGTTGACCATCTACTTCCATCCATGTAGGCCCAGTGGACAGACAATCCCTTTTCAGGGGAGACCACAGCTTAACATCTGACTAAAGTCACACAGTAGGCAAATGAGGGCTGAGGGACTCAAACCCTGTACCATAGGAGCAGCTCAGAGACTTAACCCTCTGCACCAACTGTGAGAGTTGGCACATATCTGACACACTTGGGATGACACCAAATCTGACCAGTTATTCAAGTCTGTTATATTCAGTTTATATTGTGACAAAAGGTAGGATGATTAGATATGTTATACTCAACGGAACCAAGATGCTCTCCTCCAAAAAAAGGAAGCCAATTTAGTGGTCCCATCATTAATAAACTCTACAACAGAAGGAAGAAACTGTTGCATAAAAAGGTGAAGTCCCAAGACTGGAAAAATTCCCTTATTAGCCTCAACAAAAAGTTGAGATCCCCTCATCTAAACCTCCAAAGCCAGCTATGAAAGCAGAATTGCGAAAGACACCAAAAACAACCACAAAGCCTTCTACAGTTATATCAGACATCTCTATGGCAATACCCAAAGTTGCTCTGAGTTACTGCACAATGGTACCTCCTATACTGATACCACAGACCGAGCCAGCACAAAGGAAAGGCAAGCCAAAATATTTTTATTGTGGCATCATAAAACAAAAAAGTAACAACTGCAAACCAGTTTCGGCTACAAGTCCAGCCTTCATCAGTGCAAACAAAAAGTTTGAATGGTACATCCTGGTACTCCTTATATACTTGAGAGCTTAAAGGTGTATGCACCTGAATCCAATCTTTAAGTGCATACTCAAAAAATAATGTTGAAAAATTATATAAAAAATATTAAAAATATTTTATATATAAAAAGAAATAAGGACCATCTTGTTTTTATAAATATAAATCATAAACTCAATGACAACAAAATAGTGAAGTCCAATAATTCAGAAGACATAAAGTAGAATGTCAGCAGCTAGCAATGATTAACTCATTGTTTTCATTTAATCCAGGTTTGAATAAAGCACCTAACCTGGTGATCCATGAGGATTCCATGTTATTTAATCTGTCATGCCAGCCTGCTTTAGATATTCTTTGCATCTGGATTTTGTCAATGATGGTAAATTTAAATTGTGCTGTTTTATGAGTCATGGTATGTTTGTATAAAGCATTAGTGATTTTCTGAGTTCTGATTGCACTAAGGTGTTCACTTATTCGAGGTCTTAGTGGTCTGGAGGTTTGGCCAACATAAAAAGAAAAACATGTGCAGGTGGCTAAATATACCACCCAATCGGTACTGCAGTTCCCAAAAATTCTTATCTGAAATACCCAAGAGGTGTTGGAGCTGGTGAATTCCTTTGTCTTAGACATATACCTGCATGCACTGCAGTGACCACAGGGAAAACAGCCTATCAACGGGTCACCAAATGGAGTCGTCTGTCTAGGTGTAGACGGATTAAATCTCTTATAGTGTGTGAAATAGGAGTTTATCGTTTGACCCCTCCGGTAAGAAAAGGCACATCTTTCTGGTAGTATGTCATTCAAATGTTCATGTGCCCGCAAAATTCCCCAATAGTTATTTATAATATCTTTAAATGACGATGAATTACTACCAAATGTAGTCACAAATCTAACGGGTTGAGTTGTAGAAGTATTAGATACCCCTTGTAAATGATTATATTTCAATGGTTCAAATATAGACATCTGGTCACTTTTTTGGGGCCTTTATTTGAATAAGTCTTATGTTCATGCACACCCATCTCAAGTTTATTGATACATAGTTCACAGGATGCCCTTGATGTTGTAACCCTTTATTGGATTTATAACTGTTTATAGATATATTTATATGCATTGCCCTTTAAGTTCTATAGAAATTGCCATTATAACAAACAAAATGGATCTAAAAGGTATTTTACAAGGCTTATCTGCAGATAAGGATAATTTGGAAGCATTTGGCTTAAATTTATCAGGTTCTAGGGACCCGAACACCAATAAAGGGGATACTAACTATATGGCAATGTTTATTATAGATTATAGCCTTGATAAGAGGCCTAGGGTGGAACCTGAGCTTGAGAGTTTTGAGCAGTGTTCGAGGCTTCTGAGTCTTGACTGAAGACTTGCAGGAGTATCCTCCTTATTCTGATTCTGATGTGGATGATTCTACTCCTTGCTTCTCCTCCTGAGGATTTTTCTTTTCAGAGACTCTTCATTCCATGAGGGAGCATTTTAAATGGGAAGGTCAAGATTTCTCTGATTCCAGGAAAAGGCTTAGGGAATTTTGTTTTACCCCAGCATAGGCCTTTGGCTATACCTCCTGTTCTGGATGTGGTGGAAGATGTTTTTGCAGAGGCTTCCCTGAACCCTGATTCTTTGCCTCCTGCCCCAGTTAAACCGGATAGGTATTATAGGGTGCCTGAAGCTCATAAGTATCTTTTAAGAGTCCTAGGGCAGACCCAGAAACTGTCTCTCAGGGGCCTAAAGGTGTTAAGGCTTCTGTTGTTAAAAATCCTGTTCCTCCTGATAAAGAGGCAAGGGCTTTGGATAGATGGGGAAAGAAAGTGTATACTTCTTCCACTTTAGCCATGAGGGCTTTGAATTGCCAGTTCCACATGTTAAAATACCAAAATTATCTCCTTTCACAATTGAAGTCTAAGGTGGATGCTCTGGCGGAAGGTATTGAGTGTAAAGAGTTGCAGGATTTAGTTCATGTTTCTGAACAGGTGGGTAAGCATTCTTTGCAATGTGGTTTTGATGCTGTACAGGCCTCTCGAGGGTGGCTGCCACTGGTTCTGTTCTTCGCAGGCACGCCTGGCTGAGGGATCAGAATTTAGCTGAGCATGTTAAGACAAGGATTTTAGATGCTCCTTTACAATCTGATGTGTTGTTTGGTTCGCCTGTGGAAGCAGTTTTAAAGAAAATGGAGGACAAGGCTAAGTCTATGCAGACTGTTAAAGATTTTTTGCAGGTTCAGCCTCCGAAGTTTAGTAGAAATTGGCCTACTAAGGGGTGGACATATCCTTCTTATGATTCCCAGTCTAGGGGTAGGTCTAGACGTGGTAGGGGCAGAGCTCAAGGTTCTTTTAGGCCTAGAACAGGGAGTTCACCTGCTCAGTCTTCTGGTGAGGGCAGGGGTCAGTCCTTTCGTAAACAGACCCAATGACCTGCCTTTTCAGCTGCCAGAGCCTTCTCGTCTGGCAGCACCTTTGGGAGGAAGGCTGGCACTTTTCAAAGAAAATTGGAGTTTAATTACCCAAGACAGATGGGTATTGGATATCATTCACCACGGTTACAGGTTTTATTTCCATACCTTGCCTCCTTTCAAAGGCATGCCAGACATTCCTCCTCTACAAAGAAAAGAGGCTCACAAGCAAATTTCTCTGTTACTCCAAATAGGGGCCATTCAGCTGGTTCCTGTGCCAGAAAGGGGCCTAGGATTTTATTCTCGCCTGTTCCTAGTACCAAAGAAGGGGAACACGTGGAGACCAATTTTGGATTTATCTATCCTCAACACTTATCTGGACATTCCCAAGTTCAAAATGTTGACGTTACAACAGCTTTTACCTCTGCTGGGCAAAGATCACTGGATGGTAACTTTAGATCTCAAGGAGGCTTACCTTCATGTGCCTATCAGACTAAGTTGCAGGAAGTATCTGCGTTTCGAGCTGGGAATTCTCATTATCAGTTCTCTGCATTCCCCTTTGGCTTATCTACTGCACCCAGAGTATTCACTAAAGTTCTGGCTCCAGTGATAGCTTACTTCAGGCTAAAAGGAATACAAATCTATCCTTACTTGGACGACTGCCTGATTCTGGCTCAAGAAAAGGAAGACCTTCTTCAGCATTTGGAATATGTGATAGCAGTGCTAAGATGCCTGGGGTATTCTGTGAGCGAAATAAAGTCCAGTCTAGTACCCTCTCAAGACATGTGCTTTCTGGGTGTGAGACTGAATACAGCAGCCCAGATGGCCTTTTTAACCCCGGACAAACAAAAGAATCTTTCCCTTTACTTCCATCAACTATCTCTTCAGTCCGGGCTGACTGCAAGGACAGTCCTTCAAGCCTTAGGGTTCATGGCATCTTGTATTCTGGTGCTTCCCAATGCCAAACTGCATATGAGGAAGCTGCAATGGTATCTCAAAATGTATGGACACAGCACTGCCAGGATTTGGACACTGTCATTCAAATAATACCTTGCATTCAAAAGGAATTTTTGTGGTGGGCTCAGGAATGTCACCTAAACAAGGGACTCTCTGTGACCCGGCCAGAGGTGAGTCAGATTCTAACGACAGATGCCTCAGACATAGCTTGGGGAGCTCATCTAAATGGAAAGTGGATACAAGACAAGTGGCCTGCCAGACTACAGCATCTACATATCAACATGAAGGAGATGTTAGCAGTCCAGTTTGCATTAATGGCTTTCAAGGAGTTACTTCTTCCAGGGCAGGTGTTGATTCTAACAGACAACACAACTGTCATGTGGTACATCAACAAACAAGGGGGAACACATTCTTATCCTCTATGCAGGCAAGCAATGATTTTGTGGGAGACTGCGCTCAGCTTGCAACTAAATCTTCAGGCAAGGTTTCTGCCGAGAGCACAGAACTCCTTAGCAGATGTGTTAAGCAGGCAAATCATGGATCCCCACGAGTGGAAACTGGATCTTCATGTATTTCAGAAATTGACAGTGTCATGGGGAACTCCAGACATAGATCTGTTCGCTTCTCCACTAAACCACCAGCTGCCAAAGTTTTGCACGAAAAGGTTTCATCACACAGCTTGGAAAGTGGATGCTCTTTCTTTCAGTTGGAAAAATCTTCATGTGTATGCCTTTCCACCTCTGCCTCTCCTCCCAAAGGTACTCCTAAAGGTCAGACAAGACAAGCCAAGGATGATTTTAATAGCTCCAGATTGGCCTCGGCAACACTGGTACCCATTACTGAGGAGTCTGGTAAGGAAGCCTCCATGGCCTTTACCTTTGATTCCACACCTGTTGTCTCAGAAGACGGTCATCTGCTCAATGTCAAGCTTCACTCTCTTCATCTAACAGCCTGGCATATTCTGTTTTGAACCACAGCAGGTCTCAACTTCCTCAACAAGTTTTGAATGTGATTATGGAAGCCAGAAGACCTAGTACAAGGAAAGTGTACGCAGAAAAATGGAAGAGATTTTTATTTTGGAGTGCAGCAAAGAATTTGGAGGTTTCTGAGCCTAATTTGAGTGTGGCTCTTCAATATCTTACTGAGTTATTGGACAAAGGTTTGTCTTTTTCTTCCATTAAGATTCATGCTGCAGCAATTTCAGCTCACTATGATTGTGACCCACCATTGTTTTCTCATCCTTTGTTCAAGCAATTTCTTAGAGGGCAAAGAATATAAGACCCCACAGAGCTCCTACTCCTGCTTGGGATCTCAATTTTGTGTTGGAGAAACTTACTCTACAACCTTTTGAGCCTGCTACTGCTGAATTGAAATACTTGTCATGGAAGACTGCTTTTTTGTTGGCCATTACTTCTGCAAGAAGGGTTTCTGAATTGCAGGCCCTTATGGCGGTTGAGCCTTTTTTGATTTTCCATAAGGATAGGGTATCATTACGTACTAATCCTTCCTTTATGCCTAAGGTGGTTTCTAGTGTGGCTTTAAACCAAACTATTCATTTGCCTACTTTTTATGCAGATCCCCAAAATAAGGGGGAAAAGATTTTGCACACTTTAGATGTACACAGGCAGTTGCGTTATTATTTAAGCAGGACTAAGGATTTTAGGCAGTCTCAGCAGTTGTTTGTTTCTTTTGCTTTGAGTTCTCAGGGCAAGCCTGTGTCAAAACAAACTATTTCTAAGTGGATTGGGTTTTGCATTGCATTTTGTTATTCCCATCATGGCAAGGAGATTCCAGCTGGGATTAGGCCTCATTCCACTAGGGCTACTGCCACTTCAACAGCATTTCTAAGGGGTGGCAACTAAGGATATTTTGGAGGCAGCTACTTGGAGTTCAGTGCATACTTTCTCTAAGCATTACCACCTTCCTCTCTACTCTAAATCTAGGGCTGGTTTTGCCACGGCTATTTTGCAGGGCATGTTGACAGCTCCTGCTTCTTTATGATTTGCCAGCCTCCCTTACCTCTGCTTTGGGATTCTACCCAAGTGTTAGGACTGCAGCAATGTGAGATGAAGAACATAGTACAGTTTTGTACCTACCATAAATGTAGATGTTCGCAGATCCACATTGCTGCAGTCCAATTTACCTCCCTCCTTCCCCTCTGTGTTTAGGGGTGGTTGTGTGGGTGGGGTTGTACTTTTGTAAATTTGTATATATTGTACATATATTTGGTACAGGAGTGTTTGGTGTTTTTTGGTTTTGGCCTTATCTTTTTAGGGTCTTCTGACATCTGGGGCAAGAAAAGACTGAGGATATGACGTCGGTCATGCGCATTTGTACCCTGACGTCAGACTAATGCGCCTTGACCGACGTCAGCCTTATACTTTGGTATTCGGGCCGACTGGGACAGCGGACTACCCAAGTGTTAGGACTGCAGCAATGTGGATCTTCGAACATCTACATTTATGGTAGGTACAAAACTGTACTTTTTCATTTAATCCAGGTTTGAATAACGCACCTAACCTGGTGATCCATGAGGATTCCATGTTATTTAATCTGTCATGCCAGCCTGCTTTAGATATTCTTTGCATCTGGATTTTGTCAATGATGGTAAATTTAAATTGTGCTGTGAGTCATGGTGTGTTTCTATAAAGCATTAGTGATTTTCTGAGTTCTGATTGCACTAAGGTGTTCACTTATTCGATGTCTTAGTGGTCTGGAGGTTTGGCCAACATAAAAACATGTGCAGGTGGCTAAATATACCACCCAATGTACAAGTTACCAAAATTACGTATCTGAAATACCGAGATGTGTTGGAGCTGGTGTTCTCGTCTTAGACATATACCTGCATGCACTGCAGTGACCACAGGAAAACAGCCTATCAGGTCACCAAATGGAGTCGTCTGTCTAGGTGTTTAAATCTCTTAGTGTGTGAAATAGGAGTTTATCGTTACCCTCCAGGCACATCTTTCTGGTAGTATGTCATTCAAATGTTCATGTGCCCGCAAAATTCCCCAATAGTTATTTATAATATCTTTAAATGACGATGAATTACTACCAAATGTAGTCACAAATCTAACGGGTTGAGTTGTAGAAGTATTAGATACCCCTTGTAAATGATTATATTTCAATGGTTCAAATATAGACATCTAGTCACTTTTTGGGGGCCTTTATTTGAATAAGTCTTATGTTCATGCACACCCATCTCAAGTTTATTGATACATAGTTCACAGGATGCCCTTGATGTTGTAACCCTTTATTGGATTTATAACTGTTTATAGATATATTTATATGCATTGCCCTTTAAGTTCTATAGAAATTGCCATTATGACAAACAAAATGGATCTAAAAGGTATTTTACAAGGCTTATCTGCAGATAAGGATAATTTGGAAGCATTTGGCTTAAATTTATCAGGTTCTGGGGACCCGAACACCAATAAAGGGGATACTAAACATGCTTGTGGCATAATACCTTTTAGATCCATTTTGTTTGTCATAATGGCAATTTCTATAGAACTTAAAGGGCAATGCATATAAATATATCTATAAACAGTTATAAATCCAATAAAGGGTTACAACATCAAGGGCATCCTGTGAACTATGTATCAATAAACTTGAGATGGGTGTGCATGAACATAAGACTTATTCAAATAAAGGCCCCCAAAAAGTGACTAGATGTCTATATTTGAACCATTGAAATATAATCATTTACAAGGGGTATCTAATACTTCTACAACTCAACCCGTTAGATTTGTGACTACATTTGGTAGTAAATCATCGACACAAAAAGATATTATAAATAACTATTGGGGAATTTTGGCACATGAACATTTGAATGACATACTACCAGAAAAATTTTTCACTGGAGTCAACGATAAAGGGAATTTCACATTATAAGAGATTTAATCACACCTAGACAGACGACTCCATTTGGTGACCCGTTGATAGGCTGTTTTCCTGTGGTCACTGCAGTGCTGCAGTGTATATGTCTAAGAGGAATTCACCAGCTCAACACATCTCGGTATTTCAGATAAATTTTGGTAATGCAGACCAGTATTTATATTTAGCCACCTGCACATGTTTTTCTTTATGTTGGCCAAACCTCCAGACCAGACCATAATCGAATAAGTGAACACCTTAGTGCAATCAGAACTCAGAAATCGACTAATCAAATTGAGAAACACGAGAACGAGCCAGAATATGGCACTTGAAGCTGTTCAAAAAATACAAGTTAAAAATATCACTAGGGGACTAAGAATTCATATTTCAGCCTTAGCTTGATTGATGAACAACTGTCCAAAGATTGGGCACAAACCCAACATGATGCTTCCATGCTATTTGTGGATATCCTTATTCTATACTATGAACGCATGCAGAATGATGACCTACAGAAGTAATAACTGCTTAGAGGCCCAGGCCTTTGAGCTGGAGGATTTCTATCATAATTACGTTACAGAATTGGCCAAGAGGCTAGCCACTTTAGAAACACAATTAATTAAAAAGAAAACACAAAATTCCAATGATCTGACTGATTATGACAAGGCAAACCTTTGTTACTCAGAAAAATGTCAGATTTTTTGACTCAAAGAAAAGTAAATAGGAAAAAGAGGCCTAGATCAATATTGAAGAAAAACATTCAGTCTACTAGTGGCTTTACAGATGATGACACATCCTCCGACACAGATTATGACTGCCCTTCCAACCAGGGGTCCCCAGTGGCGAAACGAAGAACACCACAGACCCTTTAGACCCAGAACACGCAGGAAACACAGGAAAGGCAGACAGTCTGCAACAGCTATTACAAAAGATAGTGAGTCAATAACATTGTCACCTGTTCACAATAAACTTGAATTGTCACCTGTCTGCCAATAAATAAGGGTGTAAATTTTGTGCTTTACATCTTTTGTTCCCAACACACTGGTCAATGAACTTAATGATTTTTTGTTGATTGATTAACTTGAACTTTTGTAGATTCTGATAACTTCTAAAAGATCCACTAAGTTCCAGTTTGGGAGATCAAATTTCCACCTATGGACAAGCATGTGGCCATATTTAAAGAATGTGACTAAAGATCTGCATTTCTCCTGGATATCAACTTTTACTAGACATAACTTAACCCTGCAAGAACAATAAGCAGGAACTTAATGTTCCAATCATAATATAGTTATTATACCAGCTGATATGGGGAGGTATTGTAATTATGGATCGGTAATGTATACATTCAGAAATAATAAACAATTATCAGATGCCAGGTTTTATATACACATGGTGGTGTGGACCCGATATTAATTAATTTCAAAGCACACATTAATCTTTCTTAGATATGACCACAGGAAGGTATTATTGACTAACAACATGCAACAACTCGAAGTTTTGATCCTATTCCACAATATCAATATCTGCTTCCTAAAATCATAAACATCCCATTTGTCCAGAGACCATAGTTGTTTCAGGAAGAGGTTCTCTTACCTTTGTCTGTACTTCTTACTCACTATCTCAAACCACTATTACCAATGGTCAGATCCAGGTTAAGATATTTCACGGAATTTCAAATATCAAGATACACAGTTGAATCGGATTGTAGGTTATGTACTTTGACATTACCTCTCTCTCTATGTTACATACCCTGTTAGTATTCTAGCTATAGCTGCTTTGTCACTGATCCCAATACACCACTGACCAAATACCTTTCTAATAAAAACTGACTCATATGTGTTGACTAAGAACCTCTTTTATTTCTTTTGAGGGCAAGGCTATAAAGTGAGGGTGATATAATGGAGCATCCTTTTGCTCCAATATATGCAGACCTTTTTGTGTTTTTTGAATAACAATTCATATACGATCCTCATAACAACAGTTCCATGGCAGAATTATTTGGAGAAGATATCTAGATGATTGTTGATGGTGGAGGGTGACTCTGGTTTATACTGTGAGCTGCTCTTCAAATATTTAACAACAACATGGGGTATCTCATGATTTTAATCATGCAATATCAAGAAATCATCTTTTTGATGTATCAATTCCTAATAAACTGACCATACTTTGGCCACCATTCACAGAAAATTGGCCAATACAACACACTCTTGCATGCATCCACATCATCCCTTACCACAACATCAAATATCTCAAATCTCACTTATAATGAGGAAACGTATTTGTTCTTCCTAAGAATCCCTTTCTAATGTGAACAAGACCTAGTGACAGATTGATTAATAGAGGATATAATAGATTTCGGATCACTCAAACCATTAATGAAGTCAACATATGCCCGATCACAACTTTACAATACAAACATTTACAAGGGCTATCTAATACTTCTACAACTCAACCCTGCTAGATTTGTGACTACATTTGTGTAATTCATCGTCATTTAAAGATATTATAAATAACTATTGGGGAATTTTATGGCACATGAAACATTTGAATGACATACTACCAGAAAGATGTGCTTTTTCTTACCGGAGGGGTTGAACGATAAACCTTATTCTCATACACTATAAGAGATTTAATCCGTTTCCATAATTTAGACAGACGACTCCATTTGGTGACCCGCTGATAGGCTGTTTCCTCAGGTCACTGCAGTATGCAGGTATATGTCTAAGACGAAGGAATTCTACCAGCTCAACACATCCGGTATTTCAGATACAAATTTTGGTAACTGCAGTACCTGACAGTAGTAGCTGATATCTGCACATATGTTTTTTCTTTTTTATGTTGGCTAAACCTCCAGACCAATAAGACATCAATAAGTGAACACCTTAGTGCAATCAGAACTCAGAAAATCACTAATCAAAAATTATGAGAAACATGAGAACTTTAAGAGCTAATATATGGCAATTTTGAAGTCAAGTTCGAAGCATGTTGAAAAAATATCAATTTAGGGGGACTATGAATTGCATATTCAGCCTTTAGTAGGCTTTGATTGATGAACAACTGTCCAAAGATTGGGCAACCCAATATGATGCTTCTCCATGTGTTATTTGTGGATATCCTTATTCTATACTATGAACGATGATAGAATGACAGATCATAGAAGTTTATAATAATCGCTTAGAGGCCCAGGCCTTTGAGCTGAGTGATTTCTATCATAATTACGTGAATAGTGAATTGCCGCCAAAGATCTAGCCACTTTTAGAAACACACCAATTAAAAGAAAACACAAAAATTCCAATGTGGATCTGATCGACTGATTATGACAAAGGCAAACCCTTTGTTACCTGCTAGAAATGTCGATTTTTTGACCCAAATAGTAAAGTAACAGAAAAGAAATTTGATCAATATTGAAGAAAACATTCAGTCTACTAGTGGCTTTGTTACAGATGATGACACATCCATTGACACAGATTATGATCAGTTCCAATCAGGGGTCATCCCCAGTGGCGTAAACGAAACCATCCACAGACCCTTAGACCAGAACACGTAAGTAGAAATAGAAAGTACACAATAGTCTGCAACAGCTATTACATAAAGATAGTGAGTCAACAGCCACATATCCCTCTTTTGAATTGTCACCTGTTCTATAATAAACTTTAAATAAGGGTGTAAATTTTGTGTCGACATCTTTTGTTCCCAATACCACTGGTCAATGAATCTAATGATTTTTGTTGATTGATTAACTTGTCTCGTGGACTTGATAATCTCCTCAAAGATCCACTGGTTCCAGTTTGGGAGATCACCTCCAACCACCTATGATACATGGCCAGTATTTAAAGAATGTGACTAAAGATCTGCATTTTCCCGATATCAACTTATCAGACAAGAATTAACCCTACAGAACAATAAGCGTTATAACTTAGTTCAATCATAATATAGTTATTATACCAGCTGATAAGGGGGGAGGTATTGTAATTATGATCGGTAATGTATACATCTGTAGCTAATAAAATAATTATCAGATGCCAGGGTTTTATATACATGGTGGACCCATAATCAATTTCAAAGCAATACATTGATTCTTTCAGATATAATCACACAGTAGTATTATTGACTCAACAAACATGGCAAACAACTCCAAAGTTTCGATCCATCCACAATATCAATATCTGCTTCCAAATCGGCAAAATATCCCACGGTCCACCGGAACAGTTGTAAAGAGGTTCTCTACCGTAACCTTTATATCTGCATTTCATCACTATCTCAAACCACTATTACCAATGGTCAGATCCAGGTTAAAAGATATTAATGGAATTTCTAAATATCATTCAAGATAATAGTTGAATCGGATTGGTGGTTATGTACTTTGATATTTCTCTCATACAACTCAACCCGTTAGATTTGTGACATTTGGTAGTAATTCATCGTCACTTAAAGATATTATAAATAACTATTGGGGAATTTTATGGCACATGAACATTTGAATGACATACTACCAGAAAGATGTGCCTTTTCTTACCGGAGGGTCGAATGATAAACCTTATTTCACACACCATAAGAGATTTAATCCGTCTGCACCTAGACAGACGACTCCATTTGGTGACCCGTTGATAGGCTGTTTTCCTGTGGTCACTGCAGTGCATGCAGGTATATGTCTAAGACGAAGGAATTCACCAGCTCCAACACATCTCGGTATTTCAGATACGATTTTGGTAACTGCAGTACCGATTGTGGTATATTTAGCCACCTGCACATGTTTTTTTTATGTTGGCCAAACCTCCAGGCCACTAAGACATCGAATAAGTGAACACCTTAGTGCAATCAGAACTCAGAAAATCACTAATCAAAAAATTATGAGAAACACGAGAACTTTAAGAGCCAATATATGGCACTTGAAGCTGTTCAAAGCATACAAGTTAAAAATAACACCCCTAGGGGACTAAGAATTCATATTCAGCCTTTAGTAGGCTTGATTGATGAACAACTGTCCAAAGATTGGGCACAAACCCAACATGATGCTTCCATGCTATTTGTGGATATCCTTATTCTATACTATGAACGCATGATAGAATGACAGACTACAGAAGTTTACAATAACTGCTTAGAGGCCCAGGCCTTTGAGCTGGAGGATTTCTATCATAATTACGTAACAGAATTGGCCAAAGATCTAGCCACTTTAGAAACACAATTAATTAAAAAGAAAACACAAAAATTCCAATGTGATCTGACTGATTATGACAAAGGCAAACCCTTTGTTACTCAGAAAAATGTCAGATTTTTTGACTCAAATAGTAAAGTAAATAGGAAAAAGAGGCCTAGATCAATATTGAAGAAAAACATTCAGTCTACTAGTGGCTTTACAGATGATGACACATCCATTGACACAGATTATGACTGCCCTTCCAACCAGGGGTCCCCAGTGGCGGCAAAACCATCCACAGACCCTTTAGACCCAGAACACGTAGGGGGGCAGGAAACACAGGGAAAGGCACATACAGTCTGCAACAGCTATTACAAAAGATAGTGAGTCAATAACAAATGTGCACAACATATCCTCTTTTGAATTGTCACCTGTTCACAATAAACTTTTAAATAAGGGTCTAAATTTTGTGCCGACATCTTTTGTTCCCTAACACATACTGGTCAATGAACTTAATGATTTTTGTTGATTGATTAACTTGAAATTTTTTGCAGATTCTGATAACTCTCAAAGATCCACTGGGTTCCAGTTTGGGAGATCAAATTTCCAACCACCTATGGACAAGCATGTGGCCATATTTAAAGAATGTGTGACTAAAGATCTGCATTTCTCCCGGGATATCAACTTACTAGACATAACTTAACCCTACAAGAACAACAAGCGTTAAGGGAACTTAGTTCCAATCATAATATAGTTATTATACCAGCTGATAAGGGAGGTATTGTAATTATGGATCGGTAATGTATACATCTGTAGCTAATAAACAATTATCAGATGCCAGGTTTTATATACACATGGTGGTGGACCCGACACCTAATTTCAAAGCACACATTGATTCTTTCTTAGATATGACCACACAGGAAGGTATTATTGACCAACAAACATGCAAACAACTCAAAGTTTCTGATCCTATTCCACAATATCAATATCTGCTTCCTAAAATTCATAAACATCCGACTTGTCCACCTGGCAGACCAGTTGTTTCAGGAAGAGGTTCTCTTACCGAACCTTTATCTGCATTTCTTACTCACTATCTCAAACCACTATTACCAATGGTCAGATCCAGGTTAAAAGATGCTACGAATTTCTAAATATCATTCAAGATACACAGTTGGAATCGGATTGGTGGTTATGTACTTTGGACATTACCTCCTCTATACCAGCATACTCCATGATGCTGGTATCTCAGCTATAGCGTTTGGTTGGATTGATCCCAACTTTACACCACTGGACTCAATACCTTTCTAATAAAACTGACTCAATATGTGTTGACTAAGAACCTCTTTTATTTTGAGGGGCAGGCATATTGGCAAGTGAGGGGCACAGCAATGGGAGCATCCTTTGCTCCAATATATGCAGACCTTTTGTGGGGTTTTGAACAACAATTCATATACGATCCTCATAACAACAGTTCCATGGCAGAATTAGACATTTGGAGAAGATATCTAGATGATTGTTGGATGGTGTGGAGGGGTGACTCGGGTTTGGCCCAGGAGTTTGTCAAATATTTAAATAACAACACATGGGGTATCCTGTTTACTTTAACTATGCAATATCAAGAAATCATCTTTTTGGATGTACTGGTATCCCGACAAACTGACCATACTTTGGCCACCTATGTCCACAGAAAATTTCCACAATACAACACACTCTTGCATGCATCCAGACATCATCCCTCCCATACAACATCAACAACATTCCCAAATCTCAATTTATACGTATGAAACGTATTTGTTCTTCTCAAGAATCCCTTTCTAATGTGAACAAGACCTTAGTGACAGATTGATTAATAGAGGATATAACAGATTTCGGATCACTCAAACCATTAATGAAGTCGGATTTCGGATCACTCAAACCATTAATGAAGTCAAATATATGCCCCGATCACAACTTTTACAATACAAACATTTACAAGGGCTATCTAATACTTCTACAACTCAACCCGTTAGATTTGTGACTACATTTGGTAGTAATTCATCGTCATTTAAAGATATTATAAATAACTATTGGGGAATTTTGCGGGCACATGAACATTTGAATGACATACTACCAGAAAGATGTGCCTTTTCTTACCGGAGGGGTTGAACGATAAACTCCTATTTCACACACTATAAGAGATTTAATCCGTCTACACCTAGACAGACGACTCCATTTGGTGACCCGTTGATAGGCTGTTTTCCCTGTGGTCACTGCAGTGCATGCAGGTATATGTCTAAGACGAAGGAATTCACCAGCTCCAACACCTCTTGGGTATTTCAGATACAATTTTGGTAACTGCAGTACCGATTGGGTGGTATATTTAGCCACCTGCACATGTTTTTCTTTTTATGTTGGCCAAACCTCCAGACCACTAAGACATCGAATAAGTGAACACCTTAGCAATCAGAACTCAGAAAATCACTAATCAAAAAATTATGAGAAACATGAGAACTTTAAGAGCCAATATATGGCACTTGAAGCTGTTCAAAGCATACAAGTTAAAAATATCACCCCTAGGGGACTAAGAATTCATATTCAGCCTTTAGTAGGCAGATTGATGAACAACTGTCCAAAGATTGGGCACAAACCCAACATGATGCTTCCATGCTATTTGTGGATATCCTTATTCTATACTATGAACGCATGATAGAATGACAGACTACAGAAGTTTACAATAACTGCTTAGAGGCCCAGGCCTTTGAGCTGGAGGATTTCTATCATAATTACGTAACAGAATTGGCCAAAGATCTAGCCACTTTAGAAACACAATTAATTAAAAAGAAAACACAAAAATTCCAATGTGATCTGACTGATTATGACAAAGGCAAACCCTTTGTTACTCAGAAAAATGTCAGATTTTTTGACTCAAATAGTAAAGCAAATAGGAAAAAGAGGCCTAGATCAATATTGAAGAAAAACATTCAGTCTACTAGTGGCTTTACAGATGATGACACATCCATTGACACAGATTATGACTGCCCTTCCAATCAGGGGTCCCCAGTGGCGAAACGAAAACCATCCACAGACCCTTTAGACCCAGAACACGTAGGGGGGCAGGAAACACAGGGAAAGGCACATACAGTCTGCAACAGCTATTACAAAAGATAGTGAGTCAATAACAAATGTGCACAACATATCCTCTTTTGAATTGTCACCTGTTCACAATAAACTTTTAAATAAGGGTGTAAATTTTGTGCCGACATCTTTTGTTCCCTAACACATACTGGTCAATGAACTTAATGATTTTTGTTGATTGATTAACTTGAACTTTTTTGCAGATTCTGATAACTCTCAAAGATCCACTGGGTTCCAGTTTGGGAGATCAAATTTCCAACCACCTATGGACAAGCATGTGGCCATATTTAAAGAATGTGTGACTAAAGATCTGCATTTCTCCCCGGGATATCAACTTACTAGACATAACTTAACCCTACAAGAACAACAAGCGTTAAGGGAACTTAGTTCCAATCATAATATAGTTATTATACCAGCTGATAAGGGAGGTATTGTAATTATGGATCGGGTAATGTATACATCTGTAGCTAATAAACAATTATCAGATGCCAGGTTTTATATACACATGGTGGTGGACCCGACACCTAATTTCAAAGCACATTGATTCTTTCTTAGATATGACCACACAGGAAGGTATTATTGACCAACAAACATGCAAACAACTCAAAGTTTCTGATCCTATTCCACAATATCAATATCTGCTTCCTAAAATTCATAAACATCCGACTTGTCCACCTGGCAGACCAATTGTTTCAGGAAGAGGTTCTCTTACCGAACCTTTATCTGCATTTCTTACTCACTATCTCAAACCACTATTACCAATGGTCAGATCCAGGTTAAAAGATACTACGGAATTTCTAAATATCATTCAAGATACACAGTTGGAATCGGATTGGTGGTTATGTACTTTGGACATTACCTCCCTCTATGCCAGCATACTCCATGATGCTGGTATCTCAGCTATAAGCTTTGGTTGGATCGATCCCAACTTTACACCACTGGACTCAATACCTTTCTAATAAAACTGACTCAATATGTGTTGACTAAGAACCTCTTTTATTTTGAGGGGCAGGCATATTGGCAAGTGAGGGGCACAGCAATGGGAGCATCCTTTGCTCCAATATATGCAGACCTTTTTGTGGGGTTTTTTGAACAACAATTCATATACGATCCTCATAACAACAGTTCCATGGCAGAATTAGACATTTGGAGAAGATATCTAGATGATTGTTGGATGGTGTGGAGGGGTGACTCGGGTTTGGCCCAGGAGTTTGTCAAATATTTAAATAACAACACATGGGGTATCCTGTTTACTTTAACTATGCAATATCAAGAAATCATCTTTTTGGATGTACTGGTATCCCGACAAACTGACCATACTTTGGCCACCTATGTCCACAGAAAATTTCCACAATACAACACACTCTTGCATGCATCCAGACATCATCCCCGCCACAACATCAACAACATTCCCAAATCTCAATTTATACGTATGAAACGTATTTGTTCTTCTCAAGAATCCCTTTCTAATGTGAACAAGACCTTAGTGACAGATTGATTAATAGAGGATATAACAGATTTCGGATCACTCAAACCATTAATGAAGTCAAATATATGCCCCGATCACAACTTTTACAATACAAACATTTACAAGGGCTATCTAATACTTCTACAACTCAACCCGTTAGATTTGTGACTACATTTGGTAGTAATTCATCGTCATTTAAAGATATTATAAATAACTATTGGGGAATTTTGCGGGCACATGAACATTTGAATGACATACTACCAGAAAGATGTGCCTTTTCTTACCGGAGGGGTTGAACGATAAACTCCTATTTCACACACTATAAGAGATTTAATCCGTCTACACCTAGACAGACGACTCCATTTGGTGACCCGTTGATAGGCTGTTTTCCCTGTGGTCACTGCAGTGCATGCAGGTATATGTCTAAGACGAAGGAATTCACCAGCTCCAACACATCTCGGGTATTTCAGATACGAATTTTTGGTAACTGCAGTACCGATTGGGTGGTATATTTAGCCACCTGCACATGTTTTTCTTTTTATGTTGGCCAAACCTCCAGACCACTAAGACATCGAATAAGTGAACACCTTAGTGCAATCAGAACTCAGAAAATCACTAATCAAAAAATTATGAGAAACATGAGAACTTTAAGAGCCAATATATGGCACTTGAAGCTGTTCAAAGCATACAAGTTAAAAATATCACCCCTAGGGGACTAAGAATTCATATTCAGCCTTTAGTAGGCTTGATTGATGAACAACTGTCCAAAGATTGGGCACAAACCCAACATGATGCTTCCATGCTATTTGTGGATATCCTTATTCTATACTATGAACGCATGATAGAATGACAGACTACAGAAGTTTACAATAACTGCTTAGAGGCCCAGGCCTTTGAGCTGGAGGATTTCTATCATAATTACGTAACAGAATTGGCCAAAGATCTAGCCACTTTAGAAACACAATTAATTAAAAAGAAAACACAAAAATTCCAATGTGATCTGACTGATTATGACAAAGGCAAACCCTTTGTTACTCAGAAAAATGTCAGATTTTTTGACTCAAATAGTAAAGTAAATAGGAAAAAGAGGCCTAGATCAATATTGAAGAAAAACATTCAGTCTACTAGTGGCTTTACAGATGATGACACATCCATTGACACAGATTATGACTGCCCTTCCAATCAGGGGTCCCCAGTGGCGAAACGAAAACCATCCACAGACCCTTTAGACCCAGAACACGTAGGGGGGCAGGAAACACAGGGAAAGGCACATACAGTCTGCAACAGCTATTACAAAGATAGTGAGTCAATAACAAATGTGCACAACATATCCTCTTTTGAATTGTCACCTGTTCACAATAAACTTTTAAATAAGGGTGTAAATTTTGTGCCGACATCTTTTGTTCCCTAACACATACTGGTCAATGAACTTAATGATTTTGTTGATTGATTAACTTGAACTTTTTTGCAGATTCTGATAACTCTCAAAGATCCACTGGGTTCCAGTTTGGGAGATCAAATTTCCAACCACCTATGGACAAGCATGTGGCCATATTTAAAGAATGTGTGACTAAAGATCTGCATTTCTCCCCGGGATATCAACTTACCAGACATAACTTAACCCTACAAGAACAACAAGCGTTAAGGGAACTTAGTTCCAATCATAATATAGTTATTATACCAGCTGATAAGGGGGGAGGTATTGTAATTATGGATCGGGTAATGTATACATCTGTAGCTAATAAACAATTATCAGATGCCAGGTTTTATATACACATGGTGGTGGACCCGACACCTAATTTCAAAGCACACATTGATTCTTTCTTAGATATGACCACACAGGAAGGTATTATTGACCAACAAACATGCAAACAACTCAAAGTTTCTGATCCTATTCCACAATATCAATATCTGCTTCCTAAAATTCATAAACATCCGACTTGTCCACCTGGCAGACCAGTTGTTTCAGGAAGAGGTTCTCTTACCGAACCTTTATCTGCATTTCTTACTCACTATCTCAAACCACTATTACCAATGGTCAGATCCAGGTTAAAAGATACTACGAATTTCTAAATATCATTCAAGATACACAGTTGGAATCGGATTGGTGGTTATGTACTTTGGACATTACCTCCCTCTATACCAGCATACTCCATGATGCTGGTATCTCAGCTATAGCGTTTTGGTTGGATTGATCCCAACTTTACACCACTGGACTCAATACCTTTCTAATAAAACTGACTCAATATGTGTTGACTAAGAACCTCTTTATTTTGAGGGCAGGCATATTGGCAAGTGAGGGGCACAGCAATGGGAGCATCCTTTGCTCCAATATATGCAGACCTTTTTGTGGGGTTTTTTGAACAACAATTCATATACGATCCTCATAACAACAGTTCCATGGCAGAATTAGACATTTGGAGAAGATATCTAGATGATTGTTGGATGGTGTGGAGGGGTGACTCGGGTTTGGCCCAGGAGTTTGTCAAATATTTAAATAACAACACATGGGGTATCCTGTTTACTTTAACTATGCAATATCAAGAAATCATCTTTTTGGATGTACTGGTATCCCGACAAACTGACCATACTTTGGCCACCTATGTCCACAGAAAATTTCCACAATACAACACACTCTTGCATGCATCCAGACATCATCCCCGCCACAACATCAACAACATTCCCAAATCTCAATTTACACGTATGAAACGTGTTGTTCTTCTCAAGAATCCCTTTCTGAATGTGAACAAGACCTTAGTGACAGATTGATTAATAGAGGATATAACAGATTTCGGATCACTCAAACCATTAATGAAGTCAGATATATGCCCCGATCACAACTTTTACAATACAAACATTTACAAGGGCTATCTAATACTTCTACAACTCAACCCGTTAGATTTGTGACTACATTTGGTAGTAATTCATCGTCATTTAAAGATATTATAAATAACTACCTGGGGAATTTTGCGGGCACATGAACATTTGAATGACATACTACCAGAAAGATGTGCCTTTTCTTACCGGAGGGGTTGAACGATAAACTCCTATTTCACACACTATAAGAGATTTAATCCGTCTACACCTAGACAGACGACTCCATTTGGTGACCCGTTGATAGGCTGTTTTCCCTGTGGTCACTGCAGTGCATGCAGGTATATGTCTAAGACGAAGGAATTCACCAGCTCCAACACATCTCGGGTATTTCAGATACGAATTTTTGGTAACTGCAGTACCGATTGGGTGGTATATTTAGCCACCTGCACATGTTTTTCTTTTTATGTTGGCCAAACCTCCAGACCACTAAGACATCGAATAAGTGAACACCTTAGTGCAATCAGAACTCAGAAAATCACTAATCAAAAAATTATGAGAAACATGAGAACTTTAAGAGCCAATATATGGCACTTGAAGCTGTTCAAAGCATACAAGTTAAAAATATCACCCCTAGGGGACTAAGAATTCATATTCAGCCTTTAATAGGCTTGATTGATGAACAACTGTCCAAAGATTGGGCACAAACCCAACATGATGCTTCCATGCTATTTGTGGATATCCTTATTCTATACTATGAACGCATGATAGAATGACAGACTACAGAAGTTTACAATAACTGCTTAGAGGCCCAGGCCTTTGAGCTGGAGGATTTCTATCATAATTACGTAACAGAATTGGCCAAAGATCTAGCCACTTTAGAAACACAATTAATTAAAAGAAAACAAAAATTCCAATGTGATCTGACTGATTATGACAAAGGCAAACCCTTTGTTACTCAGAAAAATGTCAGATTTTTTGACTCAAATAGTAAAGTAAATAGGAAAAAGAGGCCTAGATCAATATTGAAGAAAAACATTCAGTCTACTAGTGGCTTTACAGATGATGACACATCCATTGACACAGATTATGACTGCCCTTCCAACCAGGGGTCCCCAGTGGCGAACGAAAACCATCCACAGACCCTTTAGACCCAGAACACGTGGGGGCAGGAAACACAGGAAAGGCACATACAGTCTGCAACAGCTATTACAAAAGATAGTGAGTCAATAACAAATGTGCACAACATATCCTCTTTTGAATTGTCACCTGTTCACAATAAACTTTTAAATAAGGGTCTAAATTTTGTGCCGACATCTTTTGTTCCCTAACACATACTGGTCAATGAACTTAATGATTTTTGTTGATTGATTAACTTGAACTTTTTTGCAGATTCTGATAACTCTCAAAGATCCACTGGGTTCCAGTTTGGGAGATCAAATTTCCAACCACCTATGGACAAGCATGTGGCCATATTTAAAGAATGTGTGACTAAAGATCTGCATTTCTCCCCGGGATATCAACTTACTAGACATAACTTAACCCTACAAGAACAACAAGCGTTAAGGGAACTTAGTTCCAATCATAATATAGTTATTATACCAGCTGATAAGGGGGGAGGTATTGTAATTATGGATCGGGTAATGTATACATCTGTAGCTAATAAACAATTATCAGATGCCAGGTTTTATATACACATGGTGGTGGACCCGACACCTAATTTCAAAGCACACATTGATTCTTTCTTAGATATGACCACACAGGAAGGTATTATTGACCAACAAACATGCAAACAACTCAAAGTTTCTGATCCTATTCCACAATATCAATATCTGCTTCCTAAAATTCATAAACATCCGACTTGTCCACCTGGCAGACCAGTTGTTTCAGGAAGAGGTTCTCTTACCGAACCTTTATCTGCATTTCTTACTCACTATCTCAAACCACTATTACCAATGGTCAGATCCAGGTTAAAAGATACTACGGAATTTCTAAATATCATTCAAGATACACAGTTGGAATCGGATTGGTGGTTATGTACTTTGGACATTACCTCCCTCTATACCAGCATACTCCATGATGCTGGTATCTCAGCTATAGCGTTTTGGTTGGATTGATCCCAACTTTACACCACTGGACTCAATACCTTTCTAATAAAACTGACTCAATATGTGTTGACTAAGAACCTCTTTTATTTTGAGGGGCAGGCATATTGGCAAGTGAGGGGCACAGCAATGGGAGCATCCTTTGCTCCAATATATGCAGACCTTTTTGTGGGGTTTTTTGAACAACAATTCATATACGGTCCTCATAACAACAGTTCCATGGCAGAATTAGACATTTGGAGAAGATATCTAGATGATTGTTGGATGGTGTGGAGGGGTGACTCGGGTTTGGCCCAGGAGTTTGTCAAATATTTAAATAACAACACATGGGGTATCCTGTTTACTTTAACTATGCAATATCAAGAAATCATCTTTTTGGATGTACTGGTATCCCGACAAACTGACCATACTTTGGCCACCTATGTCCACAGAAAATTTCCACAATACAACACACTCTTGCATGCATCCAGACATCATCCCCGCCACATCATCAACAACATTCCCAAATCTCAATTTATATGTATGAAACGTATTTGTTCTTCTCAAGAATCCCTTTCTAATGTGAACAAGACCTTAGTGACAGATTGATTAATAGAGGATATAACAGATTTCGGATCACTCAAACCATTAATGAAGTCAAATATATGCCCCGATCACAACTTTTACAATACAAACATTTACAAGGGGTATCTAATACTTCTACAACTCAACCCGTTAGATTTGTGACTACATTTGGTAGTAATTCATCGTCATTTAAAGATATTATAAATAACTATTGGGGAATTTTGCGGGCACATGAACATTTGAATGACATACTACCAGAAAGATGTGCCTTTTCTTACCGGAGGGGTCGAACGATAAACTCCTATTTCACACACTATAAGAGATTTAATCCGTCTACACCTAGACAGACGACTCCATTTGGTGACCCGTTGATAGGCTGTTTTCCCTGTGGTCACTGCAGTGCATGCAGGTATATGTCTAAGACGAAGGAATTCACCAGCTCCAACACATCTCGGGTATTTCAGATACGAATTTTTGGTAACTGCAGTACCGATTGGGTGGTATATTTAGCCACCTGCACATGTTTTTCTTTTTATGTTGGCCAAACCTCCAGACCACTAAGACATCGAATAAGTGAACACCTTAGTGCAATCAGAACTCAGAAAATCACTAATCAAAAAATTATGAGAAACATAGGTTCATAGGTTCATAGGTTCGTACTAGGCTAACTGCCTTTGCAAGCCATTTTAAGCCTAGCCAATTATCCCTTGTGAGACTCAAACCCAGCACCTTGTGTTTGTAAGTCAAACACCTTAACCATTAGGCCACCCTCCCAACTTTAAGAGCCAATATATGGCACTTGAAGCTGTTCAAAGCATACAAGTTAAAAATATCACCCCTAGGGGACTAAGAATTCATATTCAGCCTTTAATAGGCTTGATTGATGAACAACTGTCCAAAGATTGGGCACAAACCCAACATGATGCTTCCATGCTATTTGTGGATATCCTTATTCTATACTATGAACGCATGATAGAATGACAGACTACAGAAGTTTACAATAACTGCTTAGAGGCCCAGGCCTTTGAGCTGGAGGATTTCTATCATAATTACGTAACAGAATTGGCCAAAGATCTAGCCACTTTAGAAACACAATTAATTAAAAAGAAAACACAAAAATTCCAATGTGATCTGACTGATTATGACAAAGGCAAACCCTTTGTTACTCAGAAAAATGTCAGATTTTTTGACTCAAATAGTAAAGTAAATAGGAAAAAGAGGCCTAGATCAATATTGAAGAAAAACATTGTTTACTAGTGGCTTTACAGATGATGACACATCCATTGACACAGATTATGACTGCCCTTCCAACCAGGGGTCCCCAGTGGCGAAACGAAAACCATCCACAGACCCTTTAGACCCAGAACACGTAGGGGGGGGCAGGAAACACAGGGAAAGGCACATACAGTCTGCAACAGCTATTACAAAAGATAGTGAGTCAATAACAAATGTGCACAACATATCCTCTTTTGAATTGTCACCTGTTCACAATAAACTTTTAAATAAGGGTCTAAATTTTGTGCCGACATCTTTTGTTCCCTAACACATACTGGTCAATGAACTTAATGATTTTTGTTGATTGATTAACTTGAAATTTTTTGCAGATTCTGATAACTCTCAAAGATCCACTGGGTTCCAGTTTGGGAGATCAAATTTCCAACCACCTATGGACAAGCATGTGGCCATATTTAAAGAATGTGTGACTAAAGATCTGCATTTCTCCCCGGGATATCAACTTACTAGACATAACTTAACCCTACAAGAACAACAAGCGTTAAGGGAACTTAGTTCCAATCATAATATAGTTATTATACCAGCTGATAAGGGGGGAGGTATTGTAATTATGGATCGGGTAATGTATACATCTGTAGCTAATAAACAATTATCAGATGCCAGGTTTTATATACACATGGTGGTGGACCCGACACCTAATTTCAAAGCACACATTGATTCTTTCTTAGATATGACCACACAGGAAGGTATTATTGACCAACAAACATGCAAACAACTCAAAGTTTCTGATCCTATTCCACAATATCAATATCTGCTTCCTAAAATTCATAAACATCCGACTTGTCCACCTGGCAGACCAGTTGTTTCAGGAAGAGGTTCTCTTACCAAACCTTTATCTGCATTTCTTACTCACTATCTCAAACCACTATTACCAATGGTCAGATCCAGGTTAAAAGATACTACGGAATTTCTAAATATCATTCAAGATACACAGTTGGAATCGGATTGGTGGTTATGTACTTTGGACGTTACCTCCCTCTATACCAGCATACCCCATGATGCTGGTATCTCAGCTATAGCGTTTTGGTTGGATTGATCCCAACTTTACACCACTGGACTCAATACCTTTCTAATAAAACTGACTCAATATGTGTTGACTAAGAACCTCTTTTATTTTGAGGGGCAGGCATATTGGCAAGTGAGGGGCACAGCAATGGGAGCATCCTTTGCTCCAATATATGCAGACCTTTTTGTGGGGTTTTTTGAACAACAATTCATATACGATCCTCATAACAACAGTTCCATGGCAGAATTAGACATTTGGAGAAGATATCTAGATGATTGTTGGATGGTGTGGAGGGGTGACTCGGGTTTGGCCCAGGAGTTTGTCAAATATTTAAATAACAACACATGGGGTATCCTGTTTACTTTAACTATGCAATATCAAGAAATCATCTTTTTGGATGTACTGGTATCCCGACAAACTGACCATACTTTGGCCACCTATGTCCACAGAAAATTTCCACAATACAACACACTCTTGCATGCATCCAGACATCATCCCCGCCACAACATCAACAACATTCCCAAATCTCAATTTATACGTATGAAACGTATTTGTTCTTCTCAAGAATCCCTTTCTAATGTGAACAAGACCTTAGTGACAGATTGATTAATAGAGGATATAACAGATTTCGGATCACTCAAACCATTAATGAAGTCAAATATATGCCCCGATCACAACTTTTACAATACAAACATTTACAAGGGGTATCTAATACTTCTACAACTCAACCCGTTAGATTTGTGACTACATTTGGTAGTAATTCATCGTCATTTAAAGATATTATAAATAACTATTGGGGAATTTTGCGGGCACATGAACATTTGAATGACATACTACCAGAAAGATGTGCCTTTTCTTACCGGAGGGGTCAAACGATAAACTCCTATTTCACACACTATAAGAGATTTAATCCGTCTACACCTAGATAGACGACTTCATTTGGTGACCCGTTGATAGGCTGTTTTCCCTGTGGTCACTGCAGTGCATGCAGGTATATGTCTAAGACGAAGGAATTCACCAGCTCCAACACATCTCGGGTATTTCAGATACGAATTTTTGGTAACTGCAGTACCGATTGGGTGGTATATTTAGCCACCTGCACATGTTTTTCTTTTTATGTTGGCCAAACCTCCAGACCACTAAGACATCGAATAAGTGAACACCTTAGTGCATTCAGAACTCAGAAAATCACTAATGCTTTATAGAAACACACCATGACTCATAAAACAGCACAATTTAAATTTACCATCATTGACAAAATCCAGATGCAAAGAATATCTAAAGCAGGCTGGCATGACAGATTAAATAACATGGAATCCTCATGGATCACCAGGTTAGGTGCTTTATTCAAACCTGGACTAAATGAAAACAATTAGTTAATCATTGCTAGCTTCTGACATTCTACTTTATGTCTTCTGAATTATTGGACTTCACTATTTTGTTGTCATTGAGTTTATGATTTATATTTATAAAAACAAGATGGTCCTTATTTCTTTTTATATATAAAATATTTTTAATATTTTTTATATAATTTTTCAACATTATTTTTTGAGTATGCACTTAAAGATTGGATTTAGGTGCATACATCTTTAAGCTCTTAAGTATATAAGGAAGTACCAGGATGTACCATTCAAACTATTTGTTTGCACTGATGAAGGCTGGACTTGTAGTCGAAACTGGTTTGCAGTTGTTACTTTTTTGTTTTATGATGCCACAATAAAAATATTTTGGCTTGCCTTTCCTTTGTGCTGGCTCGGTGTGTGGTATCAATATAGGAGGTACCATTGTGCAGTAACTCAGAGCAACTTTGGGTATTGCCATAGAGATGTCTGATATAACTGTAGAAGGCTTTGTGGTTGTTTGTGGTGTCTTTCGCAATTCTGCTTTCATAGCTGGCTTTGGAGATTTAGATGAGGGGATCTCAACTTTTTGTTGAGGCTAATAAGGGAATTTTTCCACTCTTGGGACTTCACCTTTTTATGCAACAGTTTCTTCCTTCTGTTGTAGAGTTTATTAATGATGGGACCACCAAATTGGCTTCCTTTTTTTGGAGGAGAGCATCTTGGTTCTGTTGAGTATAACATATCTAATCATCCTACCTTTTGTCACAATATAAACTGAATATAACAGACTTGAATAACTGTTCAGATTTGGTGTCATCCCAAGGGGGTCAGATATGTGCCAACTCTCACAGTTGGTGCAGAGGGTTAAGTCTCTGAGCTGCTCCTATGGTACAGGGTTTGAGTCCCTCAGCCCTCATTTGCCTACTGTGTGACTTTGAACATGTCAGTTAGTCAGATGTTAAGCTGTGGTCTCCCCTGAAAAGGGATTGTCTGTCCACTGGGCCTACATGGATGGAAGTAGATGGTCAATAGTCACTGCCTGTGGACCAACAAAGATCTAACTACTTTTCATGGGATGGCCTGCATCTCTATCCTACAGGTTTTGGATATTGACAGTTTTTCTTCCTCCAGTGTGCTTTTTCAAGCAACAGTATTCTGCTCCAAATACCAACCCAGCCAAACCAAATCAGGACAGTATAAAATGAATCCAGCGAAATGCTTGAAGCCCTAGAAAATGCCCTTCCAAGAAGAATTTCTGACCTACAAAAATGCTGACATCTGCATCGTTATCACTGACGCGTGACCCCTGTGCAGTGATAACATACCCTCACTACCAAAATTAAATGTATTATCTTCATTCAGCCATTGCTGAAGGTATCTCTGTTCCAGGTGGTGGTGTGTCCTTATTCTTTTGCATGTTTATCACATCTAGACTTGTACAGCAATATTCTGAACTCTTCCACATTCTCATAACTATAAATAAGATCTCTTGCCATATCATACCAAATTATAAACCCCACTTCTATGATGCCCACTACCCATGAGGCATATCAAACAAGCTCGAGTCTCTCACCACTGAATGAAATGCTGTTATTTTGGGGGATTTAAACTATCCATTTTTAAACCAGATGACATGCTCCAATACAAAAAATACAGGCAGTGCTTCTTACATGTCATCAATATTAAACCAAATTGTGCACTGCCCCTAAATAGGCCTCAGATTACTTGACTTGGCCATTTCAGATGTCCTCCACACATACAGCCACTTGTCAGATCTAACCACCATTCAGTAACCTTCATGGTAAAGGACAAAAAGAAAATAGCCACAAACCGTACTATCTTTTGGAATGTCTCTAATGCAAAGATAATGAGCTGAAGACGTGAAGTGGATCAGTAACCCCTGTCCTTGAACACCCAAGTAGCCAGTAGCACTGCACGTGCAGAAAGTTTCTATTCTCACCTTAGTGACTGCATCAAGACATCTGTCCTAATCAGACAAATAGAATGCCAAGTTTACCAGGAAACCCCATTTATTTAATTTTTATTTTACATTTGTTTACCGGGCTAGTCTAACTGGATAGATTTCCATTTTCAGTAGAGGCCCGGGAAGAAAAGCTCCAATAGTAGCACAAATAATTAAACAACAATATTATCACAAAGTATGAGAAAGAATTTACAAAAATACAAAAGAAATAATGTTAAAATGCAGAAATTAAACTAAAAAATGTACATACTAGTTGAGACAAGTCTTTTTACAATATCATACATGAGGTAGTTTACAGTGCAGAAATGATAGTATTAGCATAAGTCAGTTATTTTAATTTTACTAGTTACAGTTACTGCTTCAGAGAGATAAGCAGTGTAGTTTTAGAAAAAGGTGGGAAGATGGCGAAAAACGTAGTGAAAGCAGAAGTTAGGGTTGCTGCAGGAGCATAACCAACGTGTTCTGTGGTGTCTTTTGAGCTTTTGTTTGAATAGTGGAAGGGAAGGAAGTAAAGTTAGTTCACTATTTTATTTATCATTTATTTATTATTTATTTATCATTTGTTGACCGGGAAAGTCCGACTAGGTTCCATAGAGCCTGTTTTCAGCGGAGTCCCGGGGAGAAATGCTCCAGATGCCTGTCTTTGGAATGTGGGAGGAAACCGGAGTACCCAGAGGAAACCCACGCGAACACAGGGAGAACATGCAAATTCCACACAGAAGGCACCCCAGCCGAGAATCGAACCAGAGAACCTCTTGCTGTGAGGTGACAATGTTAACCACTGCACCACTGCGCCCACTAGGTAGAAGGTTCCAATTTTTTCCAGCAGTGTTACAGAACAGGGAATCACCTGCCAAGTTGTTGGACTTGCTTATACTAGCTATAAGTTTGCTAGAGGAGTGTAGGGAATTAAGATTTTTATAGGGGATTATAAGATTAGTGAGTATAGGAGTGTTGTTTGGTTGGTAAAATATCTTGTGGTCAGTGGTGAGTTGGGAAATATCAGATGGTTTTGTAGTTCCAGCCAGCCTAGCTGCTATAGATTATGACAGTGGTGAGTTCTAAAGGGATTATCCGTGGCAAATCTGGCAATGCTGTTGTAGGAGTTAGCTAGTTTGAGAAGGTTATTTTTTTTAGGTTAGTATATATGGGCGAAGCGTAAAGAAGAATTGAGATTAAATGAGAGTGGGCAATTGTGGTTCTAGCTGTTGGAGTTAAGAAGGGTTTGATTCTATATAAGGAACCCATTTTTTTGTTTACTGTTTTAATAGTGTTGTTTATATGATTATCAAAATTAAGGTTATTCTCAGTTGTAATTCCTAACAGTTTGGTGGTAGAGTCGGGAGATATAAGGGTGCCATTATTGGATTTGACAGAGAAATCTATAGGGGTGGACTTACTGGTAGGTGTAAAGAGTAGGAACTTAGTTTTTTTGGCATTCAAAAGGAGGCAACGTTTCAAGAACCATGTCTCAACTGTGTTAAATACCTTCTGAGTCAGAGATTGTAGTTCTGATGGGGAGTTAACTGAACATATAAGTGTGGAATCGTGTGCATATTGTATGCAGGTGGCTTGAGGAATTTCTACATAAAGGTCATTGATGAATAGTGAGAAAAAAGAGGTCCTAGAATGGAGCCCTGAGGGACTCCGAGGGTGACTGGCAGGTGAGATTGAACAGCCTGAGTGTCAAGAGAAAGGGATTCTAGAGTATTTATAAGAAGGGGGTGATTTACCATGTCAAAAGCTTTTGAGAGATCAATGAAGAGTGCATATGAGAAGATATTTTTATTACAGTTTTTATTGATGGACTCTGTGAATGATAAGAGAGCAGTAGTGGTACTATGACATGGCCTAAAGCCACTTGGCAGTTAGCTAGTATGTTGTGTTGAGTTAAATGGTCTAATAGCTGACGATTAATGCATTTTTCCAAAACATTTACTAAGGGTAATAAAAGAGCTATCGGCCTGTAATTAGAATAATCATTTGAGTTACCACCTTTGTGTAGGGGGATGATATGGGAGATTTTCCAGATGTCTGGAAAGGTTCTCTCATTAATGGTTCTGTTTATAAGGATGGATATAGGATAAGCATCTGCTTTGGCTGCTTTTTGCAGGTATTCAGATGGTAACTGGTCACCAGAGGGAGTACAAGGCTTATGTTTTTGGATGATTTTATAGATTAGAGTGGTAGAGATGGGTTGTAATTGGAATTTTGGGAAAGTACCAGATATAGAGGTAGGGAGACTTGAGTTGTCTGGGGCAAGTTGACTCGCTAGAGATTGTATGGCCTCTGTGAAGAAGGTATTGAAGGCATTGATAGTTTGTTGGGGGGTATTGTGATCAGCCCCTAGAGGGGTTGGTGTACTAGAGTGCCCTGGGTGAAGAAGTCTGTTGATAATTGACCATAACCTTTGTGGATTGTTTTGATGGGGTTTGCTGTAATTTACAATAGAAATTATTTTTGTCTGTGAGTATTGCTTTTTTTGTAATATTTCTCAACTGTCTAAAGGTTTGTTGCTCAGAGGTAGTTTTGGTGGCTCTCCATTTAGCCCAGGATTTGTTCCTAAGCATCTTGGTGGTGCATGGTGGAACATTAGCTGTATGGCAAAAGAAAAATTCTCAGTTGTATGTCTTAAATCTGGTCTAAGAAATTTAACAAAGAACGTTGGTTTGTTGCATTTCAGTTTGTTTCCAAGTATGAGCTAAAAGCTACAGCCTCTAGCAGTAACAGCCACGGTCCTTCTTCAGCTGTTAGAAACTGCAAGGCAAATACCAGGTAATGTACTGTGCTGGAATACCCAGTCAGCTCCTGTGGACATAGCCAGCATATTAGCTGATAAGTTAAATTTAGTTCAACCCTTTCCCCTCATACAGGACATTGTACCTACACTCCAAATGCTTAAAATGCTCTCTCAGACTTAAGCACTGGTTCAAAATGTGCTAGGATGTTTCCTTGTCAATATGAAGTACTGTCTTACCGAGGCAACTCCTTAATCAGTTTGACCTCAGCATCTAAAATTATTTTTGTGACAGAAGTGCAAAGATAGACCAGTAGGTCTTATTAACTGTAAGATAATGTAGCACATTATTATGAACCTCGTTGTGATGATGTGAGGTAGTGCCAGCATAGCTAGCTGGAGTTTTGTAAAGAATGATATGTAATTTGAGTATCAACTGATTCGTACAGATGCTTATGTTACAAAAGTATTAGAACTGTATGGCATTTGAATATCAAACTGATTTGTACAGATGCTTGTGTTACAAATGTATTTGTAAAGTTGCTTGTGTTAAAAGACCATCAACAGTGGGTCCTGCTGGACAGAAAAGAAATATACATGCCAGACTGTAAGTATATGTTGTAGCAGACAATACTGGAAGAGATCAGGTTAAGCAGCCAGCTACCTTTAACAAAAATAGCTTGAAATGAAATTGGTTTAGGCTATAAAGATTGCATCTCACAGGTCTGAATGCAGCCAGAGACGCATTTTCTGTGAGAAGCCTGGCTTATTATTTTTGGCAGGGAGGATAGAATTATTTTATAGCTCCCAGGTGGTGGAATAAGCTTTGTCAAAGCTCTAGGTGTGCATTGTGGTTTGCATTGTAACACATTTGTGATAGATTATGTTTCAGCTTTTAGTAAAGGGGGGTAGTGTAGGAACTGCAGAGTCGGGTGACTGGATGTGATATCATTTTGTAGTCAACACTGAAATGATACTTTAGATAGTAGTGAGATATTACATTCAGTATTCTGTCTTTGACTTGACAACATAGACCCTCATTCACTTCATCTTGCTTTGCTTAAGTAAGTTACTAGAGGACAGAAATTGTTCTAGTCAGTCAGGAAAATATGGTGAGATTAGCTTGATACTATTTTTCTGTATCTGCTGGAGTCTGTCCATCTGTGTTATTTTTATATTTCCTGCGAATGAAACTCTAGTGCTTATTCTTCTTCTTTCAGCTGCTCCCGTCAGGGGTCACCACAACAGATCAACTGTTTCCATTTCTTCCTGTCCTCTGCATCTTGCTCTGTCACACCAACCACCTGCATGTCCTCTCTCACCACATCCATAAACCTTATCTTAGGCCTTCCTCTTTTCCTGTTACCTGGCAGCTTCATCCTTAGCATCTTTTTCCCAATATACTCTGCATCCCTCCTCAGCACATGTCCAAACCAACGTAATCTTGCCTCTCTGGCTTTGTCTCCAAACCTTCCAACCTAGGCTGACCCTCTAATATACTTATTCCTAATCCTGTCCATCCTAGTCACACCTAGTGCAAATCTTAACATCTTCATCTCTGCCACGTCAAGCTCTGACTCCCGCCTTTTTGTCAATGCCACTGTCTCCAACCCATATAACATAGCTGGTCTCACTACCCTCTTGTAGACCTTCCCTTTCACTCTTACTGGTACTCGTCTGTCACAAATCACTCCTGACACTCTTCTCCACCCACTCCATCCTGCCTGTACTCTCTTCTTCACCTCTCTTCCACACTCACCATTACTCTGAACTGTTGATCCCAAGTATTTAAACTCATCCACCTTCGCCACCTCTACTCCCTGCATCCTTAGCATTCCTCTATCCTCCCTCTCATTCACACACATATATTCTGTCTTAGTCCTGCTGACCTTCATTCCTCTTCTCTCTAGAGCATATCTCCACCTCTCCAGGGTCTCCTCCACCTGTTCCCTACTCTCACTACAGATCACAATGTCATCTGCAAACATCATAGTCCACGGGGACTCCTGTCTGATCTCGGCTGTCAACCTGTCCATCACCATTACAAATAAGAAAGGGCTCAGAGCTGAACCTTGATGTAATCCCACCTCCACTTTAAATGCATTGTGAACTGATATTCATTGTTGTCATATTTATTAGTAAATATATGCAAACCTTTCATTGTGGCTGGTCTTTTAGAAAATATTTTAACCTCTGAAAGTACTTGTATTTAGTGACACTATGGCTTCACACTACTGAAAGTCTTACTGTTTGGCCAACATTACCATTGGTATTAGTGTTAATTCTTCTTCATTCGATACCCTTTTAAAAGCCTTGGAGTAGCTGACCTTATAATGTTCTGTTGGCAGTGTCTACCTTATAGTCTGGGCAGAGGTGGCATTATGGGTGATCTGTGACAGCCTTACCCAGGTGTGTGTGTGCGCGCGCGTTTGTGCATGCGTTGGCTACTTGGAACAGGGGCACAGAGGACTGGTCTCCCAGAGAGAGGAAGGTGGAGGACTTCGCTTGCAGGTGAAGACTCAACTCTGTGTCAGCTGTGTCAGTGTGGAGTCTAATTTGAGGTCTGGGAGAAAAAGTCCAGTTTTAGGACTGGAGTGTGCTCCCTGTGTGCTCTTAAAGGAAATAATACTTGGTACACAGAGCTGCATCTGAAAATACTGTGTTTGTCCCTTTTTCAAAGTGAACTTTCCCCACCAGTGTCAGTGGTGAGGACTGAGGCTTCTTGATCACTGGCCCAAAATAAGGCTGTCTCACTCATAAACCTAGATATTGACAGCTTACAAACCCATGCCCAAAACCAGTTTGGGTTTATGAAAAGATTATCCTAGCTGCTTACTCTAGTGAATTTTTATAAAATATCATAATGTACCGTGACCTAACCAGTCCTTCCAAACCATTTCACTGTCACACATTATTGGAAAACTAATTAAACTAAATGCATATCCTTATTTTACCTTCTGACCAGCAGAAGTAGCTCACAAGCAGAACACAACAAATCAGGATGGGGCAGATTGTCTCCTGAAATGCTTACTACTAGTGGGATTTGTCCAAGCTGATGTCAAGAGTCTCTTGTTGACCAGTTTCACAGGTTATTTCAGACGTGGAGCCATCATGAATTCTATTGAGCATTCTCTGATCCTACAAGGTGGCATAACATGTAGAAACACACAGTATCGGGAATTTGACCAAAACATAAATGCTAAGAAGTTTATACCGTGTTCTTTGAAAAAGATGAGCATCCATGCACATACCGCAAAAGTAACACCCCAGTCCAAATCAGCATTTAGTGAGATGAGCATTTTTTTTGGACAATGAGCTTTCCTTTGACCACCGTGAATTTGCTGCCTTTAGAAAATCCTTCTACTGAGCAATGTTCATTGCCAAAGCTATTTCTTCTAGGTCTACAGATGTCATTTATTTATTTACTGTGTGGTGACTGGGTTAGCGACACTAGTTCAGTGCCCTCTTTTTAAGGGGAGAGTCAAGGTGATATTAATACTGACTTGAAGAAATTTGGTCATAGGACTTGCTGACCTTCCTCTACT
This sequence comes from Protopterus annectens, assembly GCF_019279795.1. Lineage (NCBI taxonomy): Eukaryota > Metazoa > Chordata > Ceratodontiformes > Protopteridae > Protopterus > Protopterus annectens. The sequence continues at coordinate 1,862,232,475 of NC_056732.1, forward strand.
CTTTTTTTTTTTTTTTTTTTTTTTTCAATAAGTGCTATGGGATCTTTTGCATCCAGTTGCTGCAACCAACTCAGGTTGATAGAATCTCAGTTTAACATATCATCTGAAGGACAGCACACACAGCAATGCAGCACCCCTCCCTCATACTGCATTTCATTATCCGTGCAGAAAAAATAATCCATAGCCTTTGGATCTGGCAGTACCAAAGGTTAGTGTGCTACTCATTGAGCTACTGACACATGGGCGCTTCTCCCATATTAGCCCAATGAGAGAACATAATATGTTCATAGGATGATACTAGGCTATTGGCCTGGAGGCCCTTATGAGCCTAGCCAAGAATTTTGCCCATGTTCCCTCAAAGTCAGCAGCTGTTTCCCCTGTCCAGCCGGGACACAGGTGGGATCCCAGGGGGTATATTTTCTGTTTTCCATCCAGTCGTCCAGGTTCCTCTTAAAGAGGGCTAGATAGGTACTCTGCTTGACATGGAGAGGGAGTCTATTCCACAGATGGGGAAGTCTGTGGGACACAAGTCTGTCCCGCCAACAAGTTCTGTTAATGTCACAGACCAGGTTAAGGCCTTGCATGCGGGTTTTGTGAGTGGAGTTTGTCTTGCAAATGTGCAGCAACTCCATCAAGGCTTGGTCTGAAATGGCCTTGTATGCCACACACAGGTCACCTCTGAGCAGTCTGTATGAGACTGAGTAGAGGACAGGGCTTTTAGCCTATCTGTGTAGGATAGGTGTTTGAGACCCCGGATTTTCCTTGTCAGGAACCTCTGTGGTCTCTCTAACTACTGTATGTGCTTGGCAAGGTACATGCTGAAGGGGCATTGTACTCAATAATGGGTATGTTAAGGGAGGAGTACAGAGATGTTATGACCTCCTTGTTCCTATGGTGGGCCATGTAGAAAGTCTTCTGTACAATGGAGGCAACGTGGTGGTCAAAAAGTCAGGTTGCTATCAACCTGGGTGCCTAAGTCCCTCACAACTGAATGCATGCTTAGTACATTGTTGTTAATGTGATAATTAGTGGGGATGACATTTTCCCAAAGGGGATAATGATACATTTCTTGACATTCAGTTTGAGGTCATGCTTCTGGCACCGGTCATAAGTTTGGGTAACACACATATCCAGACACATGATCCATTAAGACACCCAATGGTTCATCACTAAGAAAATGAAATGCACGATTTCTATGACCTATGCAGAATGCCTTCAGGCTCTATCTCATTTTCTGTCTCTTACTGACTTCTGTGGTGTGACCTCTATCTAGAGTACAAGGCCTTTATGACCCTGTCGTGAATGTTTTTTATATGTTCACAAAACTGGTAGCATCATAAACACCTGGCCAAAGCATCATCCCCCTTTATAATTCCTTTTTTTAACAGTGCCAGTCTAATAAACCATTCTAAATTCTACTCAACATAAACTAAAGGTGTTACAGCTTAATGTTAGCAATCTCAACAAGAAGATCCACTCTCTGAAAGCATTCCTCACCCTGGACATTGTTGATATCTGTGCAGTTACTGAGACATCATGTAAAGCCACAAAAGGCACCCTGGCAGTGCAAGGCTATAATGACTTCCACATATTTAGACCAGCTACCACACAAGGAGAGGCATGAGGTGGAGGTGTATCAATCTACGTAAAAAGTAAGATTGGTCAAACAATATAACCTTCTTGTAGTAACTCATGTCCATTTAACCTTAGGGAAAGTTCCATATTATATACTTGCTAGCTATAGGCCCCTGTCTATGACCCAGAATAACTATACCACATACTTGAATGTACTGGAGTCACTCGGCAGCGCAACACTATATTCATGGGTAATTTGTATCTTCCCCACCATAAACTGGGATACATACTCGAACACCCTGCACCAGCTATTCTGCACACTTTCTGGGGGTGTAAGTATCCTGGATCTGATATTCAGCAATATGAGGACATTTTACACCCCCTATTTTTGTAATGTCCTCACTGGTGAAATCAAGTCAAAAAGTCGTCACTCTTGAAATAAGTATAAAGCCTGAACTTCCAGCACCCCCCAGAAATGTATATAATTACCTGCTATTAAATGATGGGATAGCTAAAGTCCAAGTCCTGCGAAACTCAGACAATACTGTGACCTATGTGAAAGTGTTTATGAAAATGCTGTACAACATGTAAATAACTGCATAGAAACAGCAGTAACCAAACTGGAATAAATGTAAGACAAATTTCAAAAACAAGCTCCCTTGGTGGACCCCAATATAAATGGGTTGTACAACAAAAGAAAAAAATAGGAAGGGCTATGCCCAAAATACAAAAAACTCCCTCGTCAGTCTCAACAAGTAACTAAGGAGAATAATCAAGTCCAGCAAAGCCAACCATGAGGCAAAAAGAGCTCCCAGACTAAGGATAACCATGAGGCATTTCCAGTTATGTACCAGGCTAAGGATAACCATGAGGCATTTCCAGTTATGTACCAGGCTAAGGATATCCATGAGGCATTTCCAGTTATGTACCAGGCTAAGGATAACCATGAGGCATGTTCCAAGTATGTACCAGGCTAGGGATAACCATGAGGCATTTTCCGGTTATGTACCAGGCTAAGGATAACCATGAGGCATTTTCCAGTTATGCACCAGGCTAAGGATAATCATGAGGCATTTTCCAGTTGTGTACCAGGCTAGGGATAACCATGAGACATTTTCCAGTTATGTACCAGGCTAAGGATAACCATGAGGCATTTTCCAGTTATGTACCAGGCTAAGGATAACCATGAGACATTTTCCAGTTATGTACCAGGCTAAGGATAACCATGAGGCATGTTCCAGTTATGTACCAGGCTAAGGATAACCATGAGGCATGTTCCAGTTATGTACCAGGCTAAGGATAACCATGAGGCATTTTCCAGTTATGTACCAGGCTAAGGATAACCATGAGGCATTTCCAGTTATGTACCAGGCTAAGGATATCCATGAGGCATTTTCCGGTTATGTACCTGGCTAAGGATAACCATGAGGCATGTTCCAGTTGTGTACCAGGCTAAGGATAACCACGAGGCATGTTCCAGTTATGTACCAGGCTAAGGATAACCATGAGGCATTTTCCAGTTATGTACCAGGCTAAGGATAACCATGAGGCATTTTCCAGTTATGTACCAGGCTAAGGATAACCATGAGGCATTTTCCAGTTATGTACCAGGCTAAGGATAACCATGAGACATTTTCCAGTTATGTACCAGGCTAAGGATAACCATGAGGCATTTTCCAGTTATGTACCAGGCTAAGGATAACCATGAGGCATGTTCAGTTATGTACCAGGCTAAGGATAACCATGAAGCATTTTCCAGTTATGTACCAGGCTAAGGATAACCATGAGGCATTTTGCAGTTATGTACCAGGCTAAGGATAACCATAAGGCATTTTCCAGTTATATACCAGGCTAAGGATAACCATAAGGCATTTTCCAGTTATGTATCAGGCTAAGGATAACCATAAGGCATTTTCCAGTTATATATGCAGCATTAAGGGGATGCCCAATGGTGTAATGAACTAGTGTGTACCAGGCTAAACTAGTAGTAAATCAGACTTCCTGTACCAAGCTGGGGAATGTAGTAATTTTCATTGCTGATAACGTTTTTTCCAGTTTCACCCCCATCACCCCCAGTTCTCCCTCCAGGAAATACCCTCTAGCATTTTCCCCCAGCTATTACTAAAGAATAGGTCCTCACTGCACTGCCCAGAGCTAAACACTGCACCACCAATGGTCCCTGATGATATACCAGGATGCCTCCCGATCGCTTGAAACACAACCTGTCAGGCCCACTAGACTGTCTATTCAACAACAGGCTCCAGACGGGCTTAATTCCTAGGGAATGGATGACTACAGTGGAAATCCCTCTACACAAATGCAGACTGTCATCAGACACAGGGAACTACAGACCCATAACGTCATCTAGTCTTCTATGCAAAGCTATGGAAAGAATTACTGTGGACCTGATAAGCAAAGACATAGGAAATCTTCACACACTGGACCCATCCCAGTTCATTTTTTCAAGGGCAGGTCATGCCTGCTAAACCTGGTGGGCTTTTCAAGATCACTAGAACATGGATAAGTGCAAAACAGTGCATACTGCCTACCACAACCTGACAAAGGTATTTGACTTGACACCTTACTCTGGTCTTGGAGACAAACTTAGAAATTTAGGCATAAATCCTTATGTTAAATTGCTTAGGATAGGACACTTGAACTTAGGATGGGGGAATCCTTGTCCAACAAGAAGTCTATTACTAGTGGTGTCTCACAGGACTCGGTACTGGGACCTGTTCTTCAAAATATACTTCTCTGAAGTCTAGACAAAGGTAGAGGGTCTTTGGCTGACCAAATCTGCTGATGATTGCAACCTGGATGCCATCAATGAATCCTCCAAAGATGTAGCTGTCCTCCAGAAGGGTCTGACACAGACAAATAACTTCTGTTAGAACCATGGCCTAAAGCTTGGTATAAAAAAGGCATAATTCACCTTTTGAAATGACAACCATCCCTGCAATTAATAACTTTCATGACACTCCCCTAAGTGTAGACCCAGTGCTGAGAAACTTGGAAACTCAGGTTGACAGTAGCCTGAACTTTGATCACAATGTGTCCATGTTGGTGAGAAAATCCTTCCATGTCACACAACTTACAAGTAAGGGCATGGCATCCAATTGTAATAAGGTCATAGTCCTAACCTACTCGGTTTTCATTAGACTAATAATTGAGAACAATGTACCCTTCATGTGCCTGATCAGGCTTTTGTAACAGATGGAGTTGCCACAAAGGTTACTCACTAAAAAAAATACAGAATGTAAATAACATGTCCTATACGGACTGCTTCAAAGCCCTGCCCTTGTACCCAATCTCCTACAGGCTACTGAGGGACAATCTTTGCCTAACCAACAACACATTTTGTGATCCAGCCCTGTTGGATCTGCTACACATTCTCAAAACAAGCAGCATTAGAATTACCTGATCTAAAGAGGTAAACCACACCTGTAACATAAACAAAACATGTTAAAGACATAGGTGTATGTCTCTGAGATTACCCCTTCTCTGGAACAGACTCCCCATTCATGTAGAGATTTTCCCTAAGCCTATTCAAATGTAATTTGGACCAATGGATGGGAAATCTTAAATTCACCCCCGGCTTGTCACCTGTGGCCCGTATGGACAGGGACAACTTGTAGATGCCATAAGACACAGACATATACCAAAGCTGTTCTTGTCTGTGAGTATTGATGACTGGAAAAAATTGAGGCATCATACAGACTCCTCAGAGGTGACCTCTGTCTGGCATACAAGGTGTTCACGGACCCCACCTTGATGGGACTACTGCATATCCATAAGTCAAGTTCCACACATGCGTGGCCTCAACTTGGTCTGTGACATCAACAAGACTTGTTGGCGGGACAGATTTGTGTCCCAGAGACTCGCCCATCTGTGGAATAGACTCCCTGTCCACATCAAGCAGAGTACCTCTTTACCCCTTTTTAAGTGCAACCTGGATAACTGGATGGGAAACAGAAAATATACCCCTGGGATTCCACCCATGTCACTGCTGGACAGGGGCATCGGGTGCTGATTTGTCTAAACATGGGCTAAACTCTTGGCTAGACTTATAAGGGCCTCAGGGCCAATAGCCTAGTAACTTCCTATGATCCTATGAATGGCTAGGCTTAAAAAGGCTCTAGGGCCATTTGCCTAGTAACCTCGTATGATCCTAAATGTGATCTAAACTTCCACTGCAATGCAAGCAGAAACATGCCTGTGACATAGATACATCTTCCAAATAGCTTTTCTACTGTGAAACAGATTCAGTCCCTTTATATTAAATGTAATAAAATTCAGTCACAACATAAGGTTTCAGATGATAACCTAAAATCAAATAAAGTAACAAACAGCAATAGAACTGGCCAATCCTCCATCATCCTGTGTACAAACTACATCACCCACAACCCTGTTTAGTATGACCACTCCTTCAGTTGTCAGTCTTTAACTGTACAGTGCAAACCCTTTTAATCTTACCGTGTGTCACAGAGTCATTACAGTAATTGATAATTTAAATGTTTTGCTAACAGCCAAGAAGAATTTGATCAGTAGGCTTTATTGCATGCCCAAAATCAGTATAAGTGCCATCTGGTGAAATCAAAGCAAAGTGGGGGCTACAGGAAACAAATACTGAGGTTGTATTGTAACAGCTCAATGACATTTACCTCTGCTGAAGCAACAGCTGGTATTGGTCAGTTCCATTTACAAACTCTCACAGAAGATCTAAGGATCTCTATGTTCCATGATAAATTTTATGCTTTATATTTTGAAAGACAATTTCTTGTTAACTGTTTTTTTTAATAGTTAGCCGAAAGAGTTATTTTCAGAGATACAGTACTGTGTGTGTCCACAGATAAACGGATGGTGTTATACATGAACACAAGACATGCTTTCCTACAGGCAAATTGAAGGAAATCCAGTTCACCTTTGTCATGTCTTTGGGGTGTTATGGAAACTAAGAGTACCCATACAAAACCCCTCTAACAGTGAAAACCGAAGTAGAGAATCAGTTACATGAGATGGTGATGCTGTCCACTTTCCCACTGATTTGTTGACTTCACACATATCCTGATCGGGCAGTCAAAGACAGACACTTAATATGTACAAAGCTGATGTTTGACTGTAATGTAAAGTAAAACAAATTCCGGCAAACTTGTTACCTCTTTAGGTAAAGTGATACACCCCCTCCCACACACAAATCTATTTATATTCCACATAAAAGAATGATTTATACTGCTTTTAGCAGATGCAATGGAGTGTGTGACACTTCTCCTACTAAGCTAGATCCGTGACAGATACAATGGAGTGCGTGACACTGCTCCTACTAATCTAGATCAATGACAGATGCAATGGAGTGTGTGACACTGCTCCTACTAAGCTAGATCCGTGACAGATACAATGGAGTGTGTGACACTGCTCCTACTAAGCTAGATCCATGACAGATACAATGGAGTGTGTGACACTGCTCCTACTAATCTAGATCAGTGACAGATGCAATGGAGTGTGTGACACTGCTCCTACTAAGCTAGATTAGTGATTGTTTAGCTCTTATCAAACAATAGGGTTAAGGAACTTTTAGCCATTAATGATCTCTCTAACCATGAATTACAGACATTATTTTAACTGTGCAGACTTCAGATGTTTGATAGTGAGTAAAACAACCAAAGTAAAGTATTGGAACACTAACCCATCCCTCCAGCATGTTTTTGTTTATTGTGATGACAAGGTTTAGATCCCTGGAGTGTAGCTCTGAGGGATTGGGATTTCTTTAAGTGTAGCATGTCCAACAGCTCTGGGTTTGACATGGCCTTGTATGTTAAGCAGAGATCGCCTCTGAGTAGACGATATGCGACAGAGTATAGCTGGAGTGTTTTAAGGTAGTCAGCGTAGGGCATCTGCTTTAGGCCTGTGATTCTTTTAGTGAGGTATTTCTGAGGCCTTTCCAGTTGTTGCAGATGTCTTGAGAGGTACATACCAAATGGGGCATTGTATTCTATAATGGGTCTAATGAGGGGATGAGTGGGACAATGACTCCTTTTTCTGGATGAAAAGCCCTTCGTGATGAGGTGTGCCACATAGAAGGATTTCCTGACTGTTGTAGCGATGTGGTTATCGAAGGTGAGACCACTGTCCACCTGTGTCCCTAAGTCTCTTATCACACTTTCTGTGTTTAGTGTACTGCCACCTATATGGTATTTCATGGATATATGTTTTTCCCCTGAGGGATAACAATACATTTCTTGGCATTGAGCTTGAGCCCATGGCTCTGCACCAAGCATCTGTTTCTGTAAGACCCTTTTGTAGAGTATCCACATAATTTGGGATTCAATAATGGCTCCCAGTTTGCAGTCATCTGCAAACTTTGTTAACTCAAGTCCCTTAGTGTTGACCTGTACTTCAGAAGTAGATGCCAAACAAGAGCGCCCCAGGACTGAACCCTGAGATACTCCACTTGTCACTTGTCTGGAGCTGGATTTGGAGTCGGCTACTTTTTACAGTGTGGGTTCTATCAGTAAGCCATTTAGCAGCCCATTGGGTGACATAGGGATTAATGCCCAATTTAAGTTTATCTATGATTCCAGAGTGGGGATGGTGTCAAAGGCCTTAGCCTGGCAAGGTCTAGGTAGGCTGTGTGGACCACCTTACCCTTGTCCATGGCTCTGGAGACTGATTCAAAGAAGTCAATCAGGTTCAGAAGACAAGATCGGCCCTTCACAAACCCAAACTGGGTGGGGTGCAGTGTTTGAAGGTTGCCAATGTCTTTGTTTATAAGTTCCATGATAATACGCTCCATGGCCTTGCATATAAGGCTCGTCAGACTGATGGGACGATAGTTTCCGGATCCAAGGTGGATCCCCTGTGGATTGGGATAACTGTAGCCTCGCCACCCAGTGGGCACGAAACCAGAGGTGAGGCTATGATTAAACATGACACTTAGGTGAGGTGCCAGTTCATATTGTAGTTCATGTAGTACACAGCCCGGGATGTCATCTGGTCCCATGGATGCTGTATTCTTGGCTTTAGAGAGTCGCATGTACCTGTGTGGCCGTTATTACTGGAATTTGGCAATCGTCTGGTATTGAGATGGGCCATTTAGGGTGAGAGGGGTGAAGTTGGCACTGAATCGATTTGCTAGGATATTGGCAATATCCTTCGGATCAGTATATTTAATGCCATTCTGTTTTAGCTCAGAGCAGATCTGAGCATTGCCATTTAGATTCTGACATAGTTATAGAATGCTTTGTGGTTGTCTTTGGAATCTTTGGCAATTTTATTTTCGTAACTAGCTTTTGGAGGATTTTATGAGGCATCTCAGTTTTTACTGAGGCTAGTAAGGGAGTTTTTGCATCCTGGGATTTTCCTCTTTTCTGCAAAGTTTCTTCCTTTTGTTGTAAAGATTGTTTATAAGGGGACCACCAGATTGGCTTCCTTTTTTGGATGAGAGCATTTTGGTTCTATTTGGGATGGCACGATTCATGCATGAGTGGATGTGCTCGTACAGTGCCTTAGCGTAGGATTCAGCAGTTGACCTTTCACTTCCCGCCTGCATGGGTGTCATGATGTTTGTCACTTGACTGGAGTAGCATGAAGTTGGCTTTGGAGAAGTTTTTATGGTGGTTTCTTTACTGGGGGTGGGGTGGATGTGATGTTAAGGGTGATTAGCTTATGGTCAGACTTGACTAACGAGGGGTGACCATAGGTATGGAGCATTGATTTCCATGTTGGTAATGACCAGGTCTAGGATATTGGAGCCCCTGGTGGGATTATGGATTAGTTGATCCAGGTCGTTGGAATTTATGAATTCCAAGAACCGTTGCGCAAAGGTGTTGGGACGTGAGTAGTTTTCCCAGTTAATGGCAGGGTAGTTAAAATCACCCAGTATTAGGGTGTTTGGTTCTATCTTAATATTTTCCAGTATGTTTAGAAAGGTGTAGTGAGAATCTTGGGGTATGGTGGGGGATCTGTAGCAAGCTGCAATTTGGATTGCAGTTTTACCTAGTGTTAGTTGCACTTGGAGAATTTCAGACACATTGTGTTGGCCAACTAGCCTGGTGGTGTGAATATCCTTGGTGAATATTGACACTCCTCCACCTTTAGTGTTTCGGTCCTGGTTTGGTGGCCAAAAAGTGTGGTAAGATTTGCCACAAATGTTACTCACTAAAAAAAAAAACAGAATGTAAATAACATGTCCTATACGGACTGCCTCAAAGCCGTGTCCTTGTACCCAATCTCCTACAGGCTACTGAGGGACAATCTTTGCCTAACCAACAACACATTTTGTGATCAAACCCTGTTGGATCTGCTACACATTCTCAAAACAAACAGCATTAGAATTACCTGATATAAAGAGGTAAACCACATCTGTAACATAAACAAAACATGTTAAAGACATAGGTGTATGTCTCTGAGATTACCCCTTCTCTGGAACAGACTCCCCATTCATATAGAGATTTTCCCTAAGCCTATTCAAATGTAATTTGGACCAATGGATGGGAAATCTTAAATTCACTCCTGGCTTGTCACCTGTGGCCCGTATGGACAGGGGCAGCTTGTTGATGCCTTAAGGCACAGATATATACCAAAGCTGTTCTTGTCTGTGAGTATTGATGACTGGAAAAAATTGAGGCATCATACAGACTCCTCAGAGGTGACCTCTGTCTGGCATACAAGGTGTTCACGGACCCCACCTTGATGGGACTACTGCATATCCGCAAGTCAAGTTCCACTCGAGTAACCCACATGCGTGGTCTCAACCTGGTATGTGACATCAACAAGACTTGTTGGCGGGACAGATTTGTGTCCCAGAGACTCGCCCATCTATGGAATAGACTCCCTGTCCACATCAAGCAGATTACCTCTTTACCCCTTTTTAAGTGCAACCTGGATAACTGGATGGGAAACAGAAAATATACCCTTGGGATTCCACCCATGTCACTGCTGGACAGGGGTATCGGGTGCTGATTTGTCTAAACATGGGCTAACCTCTTGGCTAGGCTTATAAAGGCCTCAGGGCCAATAGCCTAGTAACTTCCTATGATCCTATGAATGGCTAGGCTTAAAAAGGCTCTAGGGCCATTTGCCTAGTAACCTCATATGATCCTAAATGTGATCTAAACTTCCACTGCAATGCAAGCAGAACATGCCTGTGACATAGATACATCTTCCAAATAACTTTTCTACTGTGAAACAGATCCAGTCCCTTTATATTAAATGTAATAAAATTCAGTCACAACATAAGCATTCAGATGATAACCTAAAATCAAATAAAGTAACAAACAGCAATAGAACTGGCCAATCCTCCATCATCCTGTGTACAAACTACATCACCCACAACCCTGTTTAGTATGACCACTCCTTCAGTTGTCAGTCTTTAACTGTACAGTGCAAACCCTTTTAATCTTACCGTGTGTCACAGAGTCATTACAGTAATCGATAATTTAAATGTTTTGCTAACAGCCAAGAAGAATTTGATCAGTAGGCTTTATTGCATGCCCAAAATCAGTATAAGTGCCATCTGGTGAAATCAAAGCAAAGTGGGGGCTACAGGAAACAAATATTGAGGTTGTATTGTAACAGCTCAGTGACATTTACCTCTGCTGAAGCAACAGCTGGTATTGGTCAGTTCCATTTACAAACTCTCACAGAAGATCTAAGGATCTCTATGTTCCATGATAAATTTTATGCTTTATATTTTGAAAGACAATTTCTTGTTAACTGTTTTTTTTAATAGTTAGCCGAAAGAGTTATTTTCCGAGATACAGTACTGTGTGTGTCCACAGATAAAACTGATGGTGTTATGTTTATACATGAACACAAGACATGCTTTCCTACAGGCAAATTGAAGGAAATCCAGTTCACCTTTGTCATGTATTTGGGGTGTTATGGAAACTAAGAGTACCCAAACAAAACCCCAACTAACAGTGAAAACTGAAGTAGAGAATCAGTTACATGAGATGGTGATGCTGTCCACTTTCCCACTAATTTGTTGACTTCACACATATCTTGCTCGGGCAGTCAATGATAGACACTTAATATGTACAAAGCTGATGTTTGACTGTAATGTAAAGTAAAACAAATTCCGGCAAACTTGTTACTCTTTAGGTAAAGTGATACATCCCCTCCCATACACAAATATATGTATATTCCACATAAAGTAATGATTTGTACTGCTTTTAGCAGATGCAAGGAGTGTTAGTGACAGACACAATGGAATGCGTGACACTGCTCCTACTAAGCTAGATCAGTGACAGATGCAATGGAGTGCGTGACACTACTGCTACTAATCTAGATCAGTGACAGATGCAATGGAGTGTGTGACACTGCTCCTACTAAGCTAGATCAGTGACAGATGCAATGGAGTGTGTGACTGCTCCTACTAAGCTAGATTAGTGATTGTTTAGCTCTGATCAAACAATAGGGTTATGTAACTTTTAGCCATTAATGATCTCTGTAACCATCAATTACAGACACTATTTTAACTGTGCAGACTTCAGATGTTTGATAGTGAGTAAAACAACCAAATTAAAGTATTGGAACACTAATGTGTACTACTGTTATAAAGTGATACTAATGATAGTTTAACTCGGTAACAGCAGGGTCACTAATTTTCATCCGTATAAAGCCCCATACCAAGCAGTTACAGACATTCTGTTGACCATGTCACCTCAGATGTCTGGTACTAAAATAAAAAAATGGCCACAGTAATTTCCTTCAACACATACACCACCATTTATATTGTGCCACCAGTTTCAGCCACTTTACTAAGTTTCTATGACTCAAATGTCTGACTATGATTAAATGAATGACTAAATATATAAACAATGGCCACAGTAATGAAATCAGTACAACTCCCCTTGACATGAATGCACACATGCAAAATGTGTGTACTCCTAGTGCATGACCTGGCTGCATGGCAGTGAATTGCTTGCATATCTTAATTAATGTGTTTGGCGAAACACACACAAATGTTATGCCATGCTGTAGTTCCATCTGCAAATCTCTCCATGTGTCCTTAAACACTGATTATGGCTACCCAGGTAACCTAAGCCAATAAGAAGCAATGTCAGATGCTTCATCTAGCAGCCCCTATTGGAATGCTCTTTTTACTCCCACAAAATCGAAGAGGGACCTGTAATAGTATTTTCTATAGCTGCATATGCATAATTGTTGGTTTAAGTCCTCTTTTAAAAATAGAAATTGGAACATGGGTGAAGCTCATAGACTATTTAAGGTGCTGATGTGTAGTGAGCTAAATCAAGGCTTTTATGGTTGCTTGGAAGAACCAGCATTTGAGTCTTCATGTACATAGAAAGCTGCATTATTTTCATACGAATGGTGTTTCTATATCTCAGAGAACAAGAGGCACAATTGCCAGGTACAAATGAGAAAATAAGGGACTATCTGGATAATATGCATGAAGTTAGAAATATTACTGTTAAGCAATGGTTTATAATAACTCCAGAGCACAAAAGCTTTACTTTTTTAGCACAACATCTCAGGCAACAGAAAGTGGAAAGGTTTGTTACAAGCTTGGGGAGCCTATAGCAAGGAAAGTCACCACTGATCCTGTAGAGGCATTCGACATATTTTAGAAATCTTATGAAAATCTACATTAAGCAGAGAAATGTGGCAGTCAAGAAAAAGTACAATTGGAAATGTTTATGGAAGAAGTAGATATGGCAAGGTTACAGCTAGATGAGGCTCAACTATTAACAGTTAGGATAGAAGCATAGGAGACAAAATGGTGATGTATAGCCAATGTACAGGGAAGTCTCCAGCAATAGATGGTATTCCTGTGGAAGTTTGGAAAGTAGGAAGGAAAAAACTGATAAAGATCTGGAAGGTTTTGTTTAACAGTATTTTAAAAGGAGGAGATGTACCAACATCCTGGAAGAATGCTGTGGTGGTTGTAATACTTAAAGATGGAAAAGGCCCATCAGATCCTGCTTTCATATTGGCCTGTTTTGATTCTAAAGCATGATTATAAAATGGAGAAAAGATTGAGGCTTGATATAATTTTTAGGGTATTTGACTCACAGACACAAGGTACAGTGTTTGATTCTCACCTTTGCAAAATAATTTGATTAGGCTTAGAATGGCATTTTAAGAAAGTTAGCCTAGCAATTATCTACAAACTTATAAAACCATGAATCTAAGGAAAAGGAAAACAAAACTTTAGATGTGCTGTGGTGCTTGTTTTAAGTGCTGAGTTCCTGGCTGGTGTACCTAGTTAGGTAAGGGTTCTAATCTCACTGCAGTGTGTGTGTGTGTGTGTGTGTGTGTGTGTGTGTGTGTGTGTGTGTGTGTGTGTGTCTACGCAGGACTCAGAGAAGCAATACAGTCCCATGGAGTGCAAATATTTACACTTGGGCCATGGTGCTTGTGTTAAGTACCAAGTTCCGTAGCTGGTGTAACTAGTTATGTATGGGTTCTAATCTCACTGCAGTCAACTTGTGTGTGTGTGTCTAATCAGAAGAATGGAGCTGTGCATCTTACAGTCATCAGTACAGTTCCCATGGAATACTATTATAATAGTTGGTGGTTGGTGTAATAGTTAAGGTGTTTCACCTACACAAGGTACAGTGTTTGATACTGACAGTTGGTAGGGAAATTGGTTAAGCGTAAAATAGTCCATTGAGGCAGCTAGCCTAGTAATTAGCTTTGAACTAAGAAAAGAAAAAAAAACTGCAGTGTCAGATTTACTGGGATGATTCAGGACAAATGGGTGGATGCTTCACTTTGAGGTCTTTCTGCTAATTATCCACCAGTAGGGTTGCCAGCTTTTCAAATGCCCAATGTGGGACAGTTTTGGTGCAAATGTCAGATTTAGCAAGCCGAAACATACCCACGGCCAGTGCAAAGGACAGAACTTCACGCCTTTGCCTAAGTAAAAGCTTATTCTTGTAGCATTTTAGTTGCTTACTCTGTTTTTTATAACATTTAGGTGTTTTAGATGCAGAATAACTGTTTTATGCAGCTATTACATAAAATATAGGAAGTTATTTTGTCCTAATATCTCAGGACGGTTGCCATTTTTGCAAGTGTTTTGCAGGACACAACTGCTCATAAAAGGACTGTCCCTCGCAAAGTGGGGCAGGTGGTAACCCTATCCACCAGTGGGGAATCCCTCACATAGATCGGTTTGCATCCAATATAAGAGAACTGAAACTGTTCTCCTCTAGTTCACCTTACAAAAATACCTGGAAGACAGATGCCTTCTATACAAACGTTCCTTCATACTTCCCCTTTCGTATTCCTTCTCATACAACTGTCCAAAGGCAAGAGTCAGAAATTCCCTCTCACAATAAACTTGCTCACATACCAGAAGGGATATCTGATTTATCCAAATATACAAAATCTAAACATAACTGTCTGGATGATTGTTATTGCCTTTTTAAGCACTTACTGTTATAGTAAGTTACTTCTGTCTTTCTCCCTCTCTGTCTCTTCTCAGGGTTTTCTGCTTAATGGCTAATACTTTTTCTGTCCCATAATCCCTTTTTCGGCTATGTTCCATAAGTTACACACCAAAAGACAGCTAGTTCACCCAGGCTAACACTGTGCTGAAAATCAAATAAACTATCTGTGCAATCCGATAATAAAAGTTCTGTTAAAATCCAGAATTTAATGAAAAGAATGAAATAAAACAAAATAAAATCAAAAATAAGTCCCTTGTCCAACGATAAGCGCTTTCGAATAGTTCTTCTTCAGATCATATAATCAAATGGGACATTCATCTGTATATATAAGCCAGTCAGAATTATTCACCCAATGAGAGTATCAGCACCAAGGTTCCAGCCAATCCATGTTTGGATTTCTCCATCTGATTTGCATAAACCGAGTTAACAGTCCCATTTTCTAAATGGATGCCTCACACAGCTCGCTAATGTTCAGTACTAATGAAATATGCAAAGTAGGTGATGTTAGTAACCAATAGCACTTCCAAAAGAAGTAACAGGTGAAGCAGCTAGCTCTCATTCATACTTAGAAGCATGCCTCATACCAGTGTATTGGAGTCAGAATATGCAAAATAGGTGAACTAAACAGCTAATAGTGGTTTCCAAGAAACAACAAAACACAAATCTGCAAGCCTTCATGTATTCTTATTGAAAAATTTGTCAAATAATCCCAGAAGCAGTTTTTTACATATTTCTAATATTCAATATATGAAAAATGGCACGAACAAGGAATGGATGATCTAAGTAGCCAATAGTGGCTTCCAAGGAGTGGCAGAAAACAAATCTGCTGACTTTCATAAATTCTTGTTATGAAACTTTTCTTTTTTCTAATTAATCCAAAAGAAGTTTTTCACATATCTCTGATGTCCAGTGATGG
The DNA here is from genome assembly GCF_019279795.1 of Protopterus annectens. Lineage (NCBI taxonomy): Eukaryota > Metazoa > Chordata > Ceratodontiformes > Protopteridae > Protopterus > Protopterus annectens. The sequence continues at coordinate 1,862,248,381 of NC_056732.1, forward strand.
GGATGCCAAAAAAATGTATAGTAGTAAACATCACTAGCGATAAAAGATAGGCGATGTCATTACTAAAATTTCATTTCCCAAAACAGGGATATGGCAGGACAATTGCTGAGTGACAATAAATGTCAAGGCTCCATGTCTTGCATGGCCACATTTGTATCTCGATAAATTCACATGGTGACTGCCTATAAGTTTTTCCTGAGAAGAGTATAAGTATGTTATTTCACTCTAGCAATGTATGCAAGTTTCAGACTTCATTTCATCCATCCAAAGTCAGTATATATGTTACTGACTTCATCCCATCCATTCAAGATCAATAGGGAACTTTTACTAAAATTCCACCATCTCTGTTGTTTATCATGCTGTTCATTTTTGTTTAGATGAAACCAGAGCAGGAAAGATATGGGCATATTAAACTACGAATAGCATATGTCGACAGCATCAAATCTTCTAATCTTGACACTAACATAGTCAAACTTAATCAAACTTCCATTAGGACATAAATGCTCTTATAAAACAAAGTAGTGAGTATGTTATTTCACTATAGCAATGTATACAAGTTTCAGACTTCATTCCATCCATCCAAAATGTATAAATTTCTGACTTCATCCCATCCATTCAAGATCAATAGGAGATTTTACTAAGATTGCACCATGTCTCTTCAGATATTTATCATTCATCACTTATGATCTCATTAGCTCATGGTCGATCTACATCTCTTCAAGACAGGTTTTAACAGTATAACACTATTCAACCCCAGATGTTGATCAGCTCTAAGGTTTATTATCCATTTGGTTTCCCTAAGTTCAGTTATGTTCTCAATATCCCCTTTTTTTTGGGGCAATATGTATGGTCTCTATAGCTTTGTATAAAAACAAGTGATCTTTATGCTGACTGACATGATTAGCTTGGGCATTATGAACATCTTGGTTCACAATGTCCCTTTGATGCCTCTGTATGCGTTTCTTAAGCATTTGATTTGTTTTGCCTACATAAAATAACTGGGATGATCTACATGTAGCCAGATACACAACGTTGCTCGTGGTACAAGTTGCTTTGACATCAAATATATAAAGTCTCTTTGTTCTTGGATGCTCAAACTTGTTGCTACTATCTATCAAAGTACAAATATTGCAATTGCCACACATAAAAGTCCCCTTCTGTCCTTGAATCTGCTTCGTCTTTTGTGTATTAGTGCACAATAATCTTTTCAGATTCCTCTTTTTTTTGTAGCAGAAACGTGGTCTTTCTCACATTGTCTTTCAGCTGGGAATCTTGGGTTAAAATGGGCCAAAACTGTTGGATTATTTGCTGAATTTGATAGTTATCCGTGTTATAAGTTAGAGCAAATCTGGTCAGTGTATCTCTAAAAGATAAAAGGATACGTTGAACTGGCAGAGTAAACACTCCTCCAAACACACTTTGCATTCAATTAGCATGTAATAAAAACACACTAAAGTCAACAATAAAATCAAATAATATATGTGTAAAACATAAAATAAAAATAAAAAGTCATTCCACTCCAAGCAACGTCATATATGCTGCAAGTAAATGAATAATTGATAATGTAAACAAGTAAAAAATATGGACAAGTAAAAAATAAAAAAATAATAACTGGATGTGTGGAAGAGAATAAAAGGACATATCTACTAGTGGGCTTTCAACTTTCTCATTTTTAAAAATGGTTTAACTGATAGCTTTGCATTAAGCCCTGGGAAAACATCTGATCTAAGCTTCATAATCCATATGTTCTCTCTACTTTCGGTATGTGTCCTTATATCTCCTCCCCTAATATTAGCATTCACTTGCTCTACAATCCTGAAATTGAAAATGTGATCGGGACCAAATTCAAGGACACGCCTAGCTAATGCATTACTTTTATGCATCATCCTAATCCTGTACAGGTGTTCACGTACACGGTCGTTCAAACATCTGTTAGTCTTCCCTCTGTAGAAGGATGTGCATGCTAAGCAACTAGCAAGATAGATAACATTGCTAGTTGTACGATCGCCATTTACTTTGAAAAAATACTTGTGTTTACTAACAGGGTGTATAAATAAGGTATTAGAATCAATGTGTGGACAAAAATTACAATTGCCACAACTGGAAGTACCACAAGATCGAATAGTAGAACGAGGGTTCATGGAACGCTTATCGCATAACAACCTTTTAAGATTTTTCTTGTTCCTATATCTGAAGCGTGGAACATCACGTAGCATCTCTTTAACTTGTGGGTCAACCATTAAAACATTCCAATGGGCCTTAACCTGAAAGTAGAGAGAACATATGGATTATGAAGCTTAGATCAGATGTTTTCCCAGGGCTTAATGCAAAGCTATCGGTTAAACCATTTTTAAAAATGAGAAAGTTGAAAGCCCACTAGTAGATATGTCCTTTTATTCTCTTCCACACATCCAGTTATTATTTTTTTATTTTTTACTTGTCCATATTTTTTACTTGTTTACATTATCATACATTTGCACTTGCAGCATTATATGATGTGCTTGGAGTGGAATGACTGTATTTTTATTATATGTTTTTACACAGCATTTATTATTATGTTGATTTTATTGTTGACTTTAGTGTGTTTTTATTACATGCTAATTGAATGCAGTGGCTTTAATTGATAAAGTTCCCGCCCAGGAAGTTATTTAAACTTGTTAGAGTTGTACTGAGTATGAGTCTGAAGAAGCCAATGTGGTGAAAAGCGGCTTACTCGATTTGCAATAAACTGTTCTGCTTGTACTTCAGTGGATCGTGGATTTTATTATATTATCTCAGCTGTTGGAGTCTACTATCGCACCATAGTTGTGACATTGTGAATGCTCCTGTGAGCACTACTTCTTGTGTACAGCTCTTGCCGTGTTCACTTCCTCTCGACTGGTTTTGTCTTTTTATGTATCTCTAAAAGAACTGAAAGAAATTTTAAAGAATCACGGTACAGTGTTGAGACACAGATGACTTCCTTCATAAATTGCATCCAGCGATGGAAGCAATAATGGATAAATCCAGCCTTTTATGTGTGGCAATTGCAATATTTGTACTTTGATAGATAGTAGCAACAAGTCTGAGCATCCAAGAACGAAGAGACTTTATATATTTGATGTCAAAGCAACTTGTACCACAAGCAACGTTGTGTATCTGGCTACATGTAGATCATGCCAGTCATTTTATGTAGGCAAAACAAATCAAATGCTTAAGAAACGCATACAGAGGCATCAAAGGGACATTGTGAACCAAGATGTTCAAAATGCCCTAGCTAATCTTGTCAGTCAGCATAAAGATCACTTGTTTTATTTAAAGCTATAGAGACCATACATATTGGCCCAAAAAAAGGGGATATTGAGAACATAACTGAGCTTAGGGAAACCAAATGGATAATAAACCTTAGAGCTGATCATCATCCGGGGTTGAATAGTGTTATACCGTTAAAACGTGTCTTGAAGAGACATAGATCAACCATGAGCTAATGAGATCATAAGTGATGAATGATAAATATCTGAAGAGACATGGTGCAATCTTAGTAAAATCTCCTATTGATCTTGAATGGATGGGATGAAGTCAGAAATTTATACATTTTGGATGGATGGAATGAAGTCTGAAACTTGCATACATTGCTATAGTGAAATAACATACTCATTACTTTGTTTTATAAGAGCATTTATGTCCTAATGGAAGTTTGATTAAGTTCGATTATGTTAGTGTCAAGATTAGAAGATTTGATGCTGTCGACATATGCTATTCGTAGTTTAATATGCCCATATATTTCCTGCTCTGGTTTCATCTAAACAAAAATGAACAGCATGATAAACATCTGAACAGAGATGGTGGAATTTTAGTAAAAGTTCCCTATTGATCTTGAATGGATGGGATGAAGTCAGAAACATATATACTGACTTTGGATGGATGAAATGAAGTCTGAAACTTGCATACATTGCTAGAGTGAAATAACATACTTATACTCTTCTCAGGAAAAACTTATAGGCAGTCACCATGTGAATTTGTCGAGATACAAATGTGGCCATGCAAGACATTGAGCCTTGACATTTATTGTCACTCAGCAATTGTCCTGCTATATCCCTGTTTTGGGAAATGAAATTTTAGTAATGACATCGCCTATCTTTTATCGATAGCGATGTTTACTACTATACATTTTTTTTGTCATCCCCATCACTGGACATCAGAGATATGTGAAAAACTTCTTTTGGGTTAATTAGATAAAAGAAAAGTTTCATAATAGGAATTTATGAAAGTCAGCAGATTTGTTTTCTGCCGCTCCTTGGAAGCCACTATTTGCTACTTAGATCATCCATTTATTGTTCGTGCCATTTTTCCTCTATTGAATATTATTAATATGTAAAAATCTGCTTCTGGGATTATTTGACAAGTTTTTCAATAAGAATACATGAAGGCTAGCAGATTTGTGTTTTGTTGTTTCTTGGAAACCACTATTAGCTGTTAAGTTCACCTATTTTGCATATTCTGACTCCAATACACCGGTATGAGGCATGCTTCTAAGTATGAATGAAAGCTAGCTGCTTCACCTGTTACTTCTTTTGGAAGTGCTATTGGTTACTAACATCACCTACTTTGCATATTTCATTAGTACTGAACATTAGTGAGCCGTGTGAGGCATCCATTTAGAAAATGGGACTGTTAACCCGGTTTATGCAAATCAGATGGAGAAATCCAAACATGGATTGGCTGGAACTTTGGTGTTGATATTCTCATTGGGTGAATAATTCTGACTGGCTTATATATACAGATGAATGTCCCACTTGATTATAAGATCTGAAGAAGAACTATTCGAAAGCGCTTATCGTTGGACAAGGGACTTAATTTTTATTATTTTTGTTTTTAATTTTGTTTTATTTCATTCTTTTCATTAAATTCTGGATTTTAACAGAACTTTTATTATTGGCTTGCACAGACAGTTTATTTGCTTTTCAGCACAGTGTTAGCCTGGGTGAACTAACTGTCTTTTGGTGTGTGGATTATTTATTGGACAGTTCACCACAGCAAAAGGGAATATCTCTTCATTTTTTTACGTTCCATAAGTTGGACTTCCCATTAGTACATTCCAGTCCAGTCTGCATTAAGGTGACACTGAATAATGAAACACCACAACCACCACACCACAACACCAGTGTGCCACCCAACAACAGCCCCTAAGGCAAGACAACATACCCAACACTTTAGTCATAGGTGACTCTATAGTCAGACACACTGATGTCCCACTAACCAGGCTGAACAAGGAGAAAATTACAGTCATCTGCCTGTCGGGTGCCAGGATCTGCCACATAATGCATGCACTCAAGTCACTCCACAACAAGTACAAATATGACTCTCTCATTGTCCTTGTTGGAGTGAATGACACGAGACGTACCTCCCCGGACTACATGAAAAGAGACATGGAAGAGCTCTCGGATCATGTGGCCCAGGCAGGTATGACCCTAGCCCTGAGTAGCATCCTGCCTTTGCCCAGAATGATATCACAGTATAAGGACAAAATGATTAACTTCAACAATTGGCTAAGCTTCTGGTGTCATTCAAAGGGGATCTGATATCTGTCTGCCTGGGATGACATGATCGACAGACCACAATGCTTTGCCAGAAATGGTCTTCACCTGTCGCCCCTGGGATTCAGGTTACTGGCTAAGACTCTTGCCACCTCTATAGTGCCTTTTTTAGGCAAAGTTCAAAGGACAAAACCACCACTGTAACAGATACAAGCATGCAAAATCTGAAGGTAATGCTACTCAATGCTAGACGTCTAAACCTCAAAATGCACTCTCTCGAGGCACGCCTAAAATGGAGAACATCGATATCTGTGCAGTAACTGAGACCTGGTTCAAGGCTCCAGAGGTCATCCCTGTAATACCAGGCTACAACTCTTGTACACGTTTCGGCCACCAAATCAGGACTGAAACACTAAAGGTGGAGGATTGTCCATATTCACCAAGGATATTCACACCACCAGGCTAGTTGCCCAACAAAATGTGCTTGAAATTCTCCAGGTGCAGCTAACACTAGGTAAGACTGCACTCCAAATTGTAGCTTGCTACAGATCCCCCACCATGCCCCAAGACTTTCACTACACCTTTCTAAACATACTGGAAAATATTAAGATACAACCAAACGCCCTAATACTGGGTGATTTCAACTACCCTACCATTAACTGGGAAAACTACTCATGTGCCAACACCTTTGCCCAGCGATTCTTGGAATTCATAAATTCTAATGCCCTGGATTAACTAATCCATAGTCCCATCATGGGCTCCAATATCCCAGACCTGGTCATTACCAAAATGGAAAATCGATGCTCCACACCTATTATCACCCCCTCATTGGTCAGGTCTGACCATAAGCTAATCACCCTTGACATCCACATCCCTCCCCCACCCCTAGTAAGGAAACCTCCATAAAAAACTTCTCCAACGCCAACTTCATGCTACTCAAGTCAGAAGTGACAAACTTCATGATACCCATGCAGATGGGAACTGAATGTTTGACTGCTGAATCCTACACTAAGGCACTGTATGAACATATCCACTTATGCATGAAACGTGCCATCCCAAATAGAACCAAGGTGCTCTCCTCCAAAAAAAGGAAGCCAATCTGGTGGTCCTCTGCCATAAACAAACTTTACAACAAAAGGAAGAAACTGTTGCAGAAAAGAGGAAAATCCCAGGATGCAAAAAACTCCCTTACCAGCCTCAGTAAGAAGCTGAGATCCCTCATAAAATCCTCCAAAGCTAGTTACAAAAATAAAATTGCCAAAGATTCCTAAGACAACCACAAGGCATTCTATAGCTATGTCAAAAATCTAAATGGCAATGCTCAGATCTGCTCTGAGCTAAAACAGAATGGCATTAAATATACTGATCCCAAGGATATTGCCAATATCCTGGCAGATCGATTCAGTGCCAACTTCACCCCCCACCCCCTAAAGGGCCCATGTTAATACCGAAAGATTGCCAAAGTCTGGTAATAACGGCCACACAGGTAAAAAAAAGCACTCACCAAAGCTAAGAATACAGCATCCATGGGACCAGACGACATCCCGGGCTGTATACTGCATGAATTACAAAATGAATTGGCACCTCACCTAAGTGTTATGTTTAATCCTAGCCTCACCTCAGGCTTCATGCCCACTGAGCGGCGCACAGCTACAGTTATCCCACTCCACAAGGGGGGATCCAGCTTGGATCCTGGGAACTACCACCCCATCAGTTTGACGAGCCTAGTCTGCAAGGCCATGGAACGTATTATCATGGAACTTATAAACAAAGACATTGCTAACCTTCAGACGCTGGACCCCACCCAGTTTAGGTCCGTGAAGGGCCAATCTTGTCTCCTGAACCTGATAGACTTCTTCGAATCAGTCTCCAGAGCTGTGGACAAGGATAAGGTGGTCCACACAGCCTATCTGGACTTCTCCAAGGCCTTCGACACCATCCCCCACTCTGGAATCATAGATAAACTTATTAAGCTGTGCATTAATCCCTATGTCACTCGATGGGTTGCCAACTGGCTTACTGACAGAACCCACACTGTAAAAGTAGCTGACTCCAAATCCAGCTCCAGACAAGTGGAGTACCTCAGGGTTCAGTCCTGGGACCGCTCTTGTTTGGCATCTACGTCTCTGAAGTACAGGCCAACACTAAGGGACTCTGGCTAACAAAGTTTGCAGATGACTGCAAACTGGGAGCCATTATTGAATCCCCAAATTATGTGGATATTCTACAAAAGGGCCTTACAGAAACAGATGCGTGGTGCCAGAGCCATGGGGTCAAGCTCAATGCCAAGAAATGTGTAGTTATCCCTTTTGGGAAGAAACCTGTACCCATGAATTACCACATAGGTGGCAGTACACTAAACACTGAAAGTGTGATAAGAGACTTAGGGACACAGGTGGACAATGGTCTCACCTTCGATAACCACATTGCCACAACAGTCAGGAAATCCTTCAGTGTGGCACACCTCATCACTAAGGGCTTTTCTTCCAGAAAAAAGGAGGTCATTGTCCCACTGTACTCATCCCTCGTTAGACCCATTATAGAGTACAACTCCCTGTTTGGTATGTACCTCTCAAGACATCTGCAACAACTGGAAAGGCCACAGGAATACCTCACTAAAAGAATCACAGACCTAAAGCAGATGCCCTATGCTGACTGTTTAAAAAAACTCCAGCTATTCCCTGTCACATATAGTCTACTCAGAGGCGATCTCTGCTTAACATACACGGCCATGTCAAACCCAGAACTGTTGGACATGTTACACTTATAGAAATCCCAATCCCTCAGAGCCACATGCTCCAGGGATCTAAACCTTGTCATCACAATGAACAAAACATGCTGGAGGGATAGGATGTTCTTCGTGTTTCACTGTTGCAGTCATCTGCTTGCAGTAGCTCTCAGTCGGCCTGATTAACAAAGTCTTGGGTGCTGCGACAGTTGCTGTCAGGTTGTCAGGGGTATAAAACATGCAGCCGACACCATTACATCAGTCTTTCTTGCCGTGCAGTGCCCGAAGCAGAAGCAGTTCGCAAGTGGTGGTCGTCCGACTCCTGAAATTTTTATTTTCGAGTTTCAGAACCAAAGTCTTCAACTAAAGCTAAGTACCCCATTGGGGAAACATTTTCTTGCTCCTTATCAATGTCAGTAAAAGTTAATAATTACATTATTGTGGAAAGCAAATACCTCATAAAGATTTTAATTTGTACTGTATTCCTTGCCTAGGCCCTGACCACGACGTACCGTGCTGTCGGTTTTGTGCTTTATTTAATCAGCGCACTATCCATCGTCTGTATATTTTTGCCTCTAAATATTTTGCTTCTCGGTTTATTTACCCAGAAGTGTCGTTGGTTAGCCATCCGACTACCAGGATTCCGAAAAAATGCAAGGATAAAGGCAGAGACAGGCCGCTGAGGTCCAAAACTGCCGCCGATGCTTCTCCTATGCCAGTCACCAGTTCGCTGGTACTCAGTGAGGTGCTTTCGCAGCCCCTGATACCCGCTACTTCTGATTCGCAGGCCTCTACTGAGACCCATTCGGAGTCGGTATGCCACAAGATGCTTCAACTATGGAACCTGCGGATGTCTCTACCTTGGATGGGTCCATAGCCGCTGTGCAGGCACCAGCTTCTGAGGGTGTGTTCAGGCCTACAGACTTGCATATTAAACCGACGCCTCCTTCTTCTTTTAGGTCTAAATCTCGAACCATGCCTAAAAAACCGACGCCCAGGCTGCATGCTCAGGCCTCTATGCCTAAAAAGCAAATGATAAGAATGGCTGAAGATCTTATAACTCTAATCAGGGGAAGTCAGCCTCCCCCTTCTAAGAGACCTAGTACTAAAGGTTTTTATGAATCTTCTGACCAGGATTCTGATTTTTCTGATTCTTCTGATGATCTGGATTTGCCCTTATTTACTTATGAGGATTCTGATGCAGAGGACTCTATTCCCTCTGCTTCCCCCAGAGGATTTTTCTTTTGGTGAAACCTTACATACTCTTAGGGAGCATTTTCGCTGGGAAAGCCAGGATTTTTCTGATTCAAAAAAGAGGCTTGGGGACTCCTTACTCCAGCCTCAGCATAGGCCTTTAGCTATACCACCTGTACTAGACATTGTTGATTATGCCTTTTCGGAATCTAGTTTGGCCCCTGATTCTTTGCCTCCTGCTCCCAGAAAACCTGACAGATATTACAGGGTTCCTGATTCACACAAGTTCCTTTTTAAAAATCGTATTGCGGATCCAAAGACAATTTCACAGGGACCCAAGGGCATTATGTCTTTTACTGTTAAAAATCCTACCCCTTCTGATAGTGACTCCCGGGCGCTGGATAGATGGGGTAAGAAGGTTTGCACTTCTGCAACCTTGGCCATTAGGGCTTTAAACTAACAGGCTTTAAACTAACAGTTTCATATGTTAAAGTATCAACAGCATGTTATTGGATTGCTTTAACAGAAAATAATGTTGATTCCTGACTCTGCAGAAAATAAAGAATTACATGATTTAATGCATTCTGCTGAACAGGTTGGAAAACCTACTTTGCAATGTGGATTTGATTCTTTAGAGGCCTCTTGCAGTGCTGCTGTTACTGGGTCTGTGCTCAGAAGGCATGCTTGGCTTAAGGAGCAATCTTTACCTGATCATGTTAAAGCTAAATTGTTGGATGCTCCCTTAAATCAGGACCACCTGTTTGGCAACAAGGCTGAGGAAGTTCTTAAAAAGATGGAAGATAAAGCTAAATCTATGCAAACTTTTAAAGATTTCTTACAAGTTCAGCCTCCTAGATTTAGTAGGCACTGTCCCTCTAAGAATTGGTCCTTTCCAGCCCCTTCCAGGTCTTCTCAAGCCAAACCCAGACACAGCAGAAACCCCAGGTTTCAGTCCCAAGGGACACACAAGACTAAGCAGCAGGGGGTTTCTGCACCCAAATCAGGGAGTAGTAAGACTCCCCGCTATGGAAAACAGTCTCAATGACTTGCTTCTAAAACTTCCAAGCACTTCCCAACTGAATGCTCCTTTAGGTGGAAAGATTGGTCTGCAGGCCAAAAACTGGGAACTCGTTACCCAGGACAAATGGGTTTTAAATAGTGTCCCAAGGATACAGATTTCACTTCCACACCTTACCACCACCAAGCAAGTGGCCAGATCTACCCCCAAATCAGTGGGCAGAGGCCCAAAATCAAGTACTCTCTCTCTTAAGCATGGGGGCTATTCATTTGGTACCAAAAGAGGAAAAGGGACAAGGGTTCTATTCAAGACTTGTCCTGGTACCCAGAAAAGGAAAAACATGACGTCCTATCCTGGACCTTTGTATTCTAAATGCCTTTCTGGTGATTCCAAAATTCAAGATGCTGACTCTTCACCAGCTGCTTCCTATGCTAGGCAAAGATGCATGGTTGGCAACACTAGACTTAAAAGAAGCATACCTGCACATCCCTATCAAGGAATTTTGCAGAAGATACTTACGCTTCAGAGCAGGCTACATGCACAGGCTACATGCACTATCGGTTCTCTGCAGTGCCCTTTGGCTTATCTACTGTTCCCAGGGTATTCACAAAGTGCCTAGCTCCAGTCATTGCATTCTGCAGGCAAAGAAATATTCAAATATATCCATACCTGGACGATTGTGTAATTCAGGCAGAAAGCCAGGACATACTTTTGAGTCATCTGGCCTTTGTTCAAAGGGTACTGATTTGCCTGGGGTACATGTCTGGGGTACACCATAAATGAAAAGAAATCACACCTGGTACCCTGTCAACAAATTATATTCGTGGGAGCAAGCTTGAATACAACTTCCCAGATGGCTTTCCTCATGTCAGAGAAACGGATTCATTTGACAACCTACTTCAAACAAGTGGCCACAAAAACCCTGTTATCTGCAAGGCAAATACTGCAAGCCTTGGGGTTCATGGCCTTCTACATTCTTCTAATTCCGTATGCAAAGCTGCATATGAGGAAACTGCAATGGTATCTCAAAAGCCTATGGTGTCAACATTCATAGGATCTAGAAGCAATGATTCCTATCATACCTTGCCTATGCCTAGAGTTCCTTTGGTGGGCAGAGGCCTGCTACCATAACAGGGGACTACCATTCACACTACCCCTGCCGCCCAAACCTTAACAGATGTATCAGACTATGCATGGGGAGCCCACCTGGCAGGGAAGTGCATTCAGGACAAATGGAGCCCAAGTCAAATGCACCTGCATATCATTCAAAAAGAAATGTTAGCTGTACAAAATGCTCTGACAACCTTCAAGGACCACATTCTTCAAGAACAATTAATGATAAAGACGGACAACAACACTGTTATTTGGTACATGAACAAGCAGGGGGGGGGGGGTACACATTCTTACCCCCTCTGCATTGTGGAACACAGCCCTGAGCTATCAAGTACACTTACAAGCTCAATTCCTGCCAGGAAAACTAAATACACTGGCAGATGAACTAAGTAGAAACCTCATGGACCCACACGAGTTAAAACTGGAACCAAGGATTTTCAACATGTTGACAAGCAAATGGGAGAGCCCAGATATAGACCTGTTTGCCTCCCACCAAAACTATCAGTTGGACAAATTCTGCACAATGACTCCCCACAAACAAGCTTGGAAAGTGGATGCTCTGTCCTTCAGCTGGAAAAACCCTGTTTATGCCTTTCTTCCTCTGTCTCTGCTCTCCAAAGTACTACTAAAGATCAAACAAGACAAACCAAGGACGATTTTGATTGCACCAGACTGGCCATGCCAACACTGGTACCCCCTCTTTCGCAGTGTGTCACTGTGGGCCCCATGGCATCTGCCTAGACTCCTACTCTATTGTCTCAGCAGGAGAACCAAATTCTACATCCTCGACTTCCAACACTGAATCTAGCAGCCTGGCTAATTACATAATTTCTCCTTTACCATCCCTCAGTAAACCAGTGATGGATATCATTTTAGAGGCAACGAGGCCTAGTACCAGAAAGTCTTACGCTGAAAAATGGAAAATATTCTTTGGCTGGAACCAATCTCAAGGGATGAGCACAACAGTTCCCAATTTACCTCAGATTTTACAATACTTAACTGAGATGCTTCATAAGGGCCTGTCTTTCTCTTCCATCAAAATTCATGCCTCAGCCATCTCAGCTCATTATAACACAGAACCACCCCTCTTCTCTCATCCATGCTTAAGCAGTTCCTCAGAGGGGCCAAAAATCTACGACCACCCAGGAAAGCTCCAACTCCAGCGTGGGACCTCAATTTTGTATTGGAAAAGCTCACCCTTCCTCCTTTTGAGCCAGCTGCCACTGCAGACTTAAAATTCCTTTCTTGGAAAACAGCTTTCCTTTTAGCAATCACTTCAGCAAGAAGGATATCTGAATTACAGGCCCTCATGGCAGTGGAGCCTTTCATCATCTTTCATGTGGACAGGGTATCCCTCAGGACCAATCCCTCCTTCATGCCCAAGGTGGTATTCAGTGTGGCCCTTAATCAGTCCATACATTTGCCAGCCTTCTTTCCTAATCCACAAAACAAAGGGCAACGGATTCTGCACTCCTTAGACGAAATCTGATCAACTGCTGGTGGCATTTGCTGCAGGGGCAGAGGGGAAGGCTATTTCAAAGCAAACCATTTCCAAAAATGGATAGGTCATTGCATTCATTTCTGCTACAAACACCATGGAAAACCTATCCCACAGGGGATCAGACCCCACTCTACCAGGGCTGCATCTACCTCTACAGCCTTTCTCAGAGGCGTCCCTACCAGGGACATCCTAGAAGCTGCTACCTGGAATTCTGTACATACTTTCACCAAGCATTACCATCTGCCAATTTTCTCTAAATCCAGAGCTGGCTTTGCCACTGCAGTCTTGCAGGGTCTTTTAGCTGGTCCTAATTCTATTTAAATTCCTCCTCCCATCCGTAGTCTACCCAAAAGTGATGACTGCAACAGTGAAACACGAAGAACATAGTTGTGTACATTTACCATAAATGTAGATGTTCGAGTGTATTCACTGTTGCAGTCCTGTTTACCCTCCCTCCAGCCCCCTTCTTTTTTTGGATACATCTCTACTTTCCTTTGCTATCTTCAAAAGCTTTTTGGTGTATTTGCTTTTTTGTTGGAGGTATAACCTTGTATATTTATAGATTTAATTGCTTCCCATTAAGGGGGCACCTGTCATCTGGGGCAAGAAAAACTGATGTAATGGCGTCGGCTGCATGTTTTATACCCCTTTCTCAGGACCCAAGACTTTGTTAATCAGGCTGACTGAGGGCTACTGCAAGCAGATAACCCAAAAGTGATGACTGCAACAGTGAATGCACTCAAACATCTACATTTATGGTAAGTGTACACAACTATACCTTCCTGACCCAGAGACTCTCCAGAGTCTGGAACAGACTGCCCATACATGTCAAGCAGAGCGCCTCTTTGACTGTCTTCAAAAGGGACCTTGATGATTGGATGGGAGATAGGAAATTCACCCCGGGGATCACGTCAGTTGCCCTGCTAGACAGGGGTCCAGGGAAGTAAATATTGTGGGAAGAAATAGCCAGGGGTTGTTATGGCTAGACTTGTATATGCCGATAGCATAGTACCAACCTATGAAAGCAGTCTGAAAAAAAAACTGCCTCATCTTGGGGCCTTTCCTACAGCTGAAAACACACACACACACACACACACACACACACACACACACACACACACACACACACACACACACACACACACACACACACACTATAGAGATATGCATACATACATTGCAGCTGAAACTTGGTTTCAGTGTACTGTCCTTTCACTCATTCAGACTATCAGGAAATGGTAGGGAGGTATTCTAATTTATCTGTTCCCCAATTACCTCATGCCAAATCCCTCAAGATGCCAGTTTTAAAATCCTGTGTACAGCAGTTACATAAATAGAACCCATGACCACATCATGACCAACTACTAATCCCTTCATTATCTCCAGAGGGGTATGATACCCACCTCAGTAACGTGAAATATACACCCAGCCACTTAGACTGACTTTAACTACCCTCGCATTAACTGGAGACTATATATAATAAGTAATTATGCCCAGTGGTTTTGCAATTTTATCAGTACCAACCCCTTAGATCAAAATGTCCGTCAGAAGTGGATAACTACCACATTTCCATCTGCATCAAACTTGTACCAAAATTCAACTCAGCAGAGCTTCGTATTACCTTCCTGAAAATAAATATGTTTTGCTACCCTTAACATCCTTCCTTGCTGCAGTGCAAGATAAAGATGTCGCTGTTGTAATCATGAATAGAGAGGAGTATACTGCTTATATGGATGAATTTTTAAGAAAATAAGCTTTTCAGATGTTAGAAAATGTGTTAACAGATGTCAGTGTGTTGATTTATGAAATGCAAATTGATAATAATATATCCATTGGTTTATTTAATTATTTTACTTGCCCCACTATTCCTCAGTTATATGGACATCTGAAAATACATAAATCTCTAACCCATTCCCACATGAGACTGACAAAACCTATTTCACTATATTTACAAACCGTGTTAGGAAAATACCTCCCACTTTGCAGAGGCTATATAAATGATGCGGGGGATTTCTTAACTCGGCTACATCACTGGTATTGTACAAACCCCACAAATGATTTTTTGTTAGTAACAGTTGATATCAACTCTCTTTTTACTGTGATACCAAATGATTATGGCACTAATACTATTCGAAATTTTCTCTGTACTAATACCAGTGCATCTGCAAGAGATGTTGAGAATGTTTGCCAACTTCTAGAAATTGTATTGACTAAGAATGTTTTTATTTTTGAGAACCAACCTTGCTTACAGTTTACAGGTGTTGACATGGGTACTCCCATGGCTAAACACCGATGCAAACTTGGTTGTAAATAAGTGGGAGAGTGAATTTATGTATAGTGAAAAAAATGTTTTGAATGCCCATGTGATATTGTATAAACTTTTTATGGATAACTGCTTCTTAATTTGAAATGGAAGAGAGGATTTGTTGGATGTTTTGGTTCAATATCATGACAATTATACACTCTTTTTTTAAATTTAAGATGACTTGTTCAGCTTCTTCTATTACTTACTTAGATGCTAGATTGGGTAAGAAAGGAAGTACTTTAGATGCTAGTGTTTACAAAAAGGAAGTGCATACGAATCGATATACACACAGACGCAGCATGCACGCCCCACATATTTTTAATGGGATTGTAAGGGGCCAGTTTAGTAGGGTGAGTAGATTAAATACTACAGACAATCGATGTAAGGAAGAAATGCAGGAGATGGCAGTAGGTTCATAGGTAGGTACTAGGCTATCGGCCCTAGGGCCTATACAAGCCCATCCAAAAGGGTACCCTGGCTTTTGCCACCCAAAAAAATTATTTTCCTGTGCCACTGTTGAGCAGAGCCACAGAGGTGATCCCTGGGGCTATATGTACTACATAGGATAGAATTTCAGGAAAGGGGCTATGATAAAACAGACGTGGAAACTATTTTGAGTGACGTTAAAAATAGCAGGGACAATATGGCTAAACCTTTTTTAAGGGTAATAATTGTCAGAATAATGCTCCACATGTAAAGGATAATACAATTAGATATACAACTACTTATAATAGAAGAACTGATCGAGTTAGATATACAATTAAAAAAAATTGAATATTCTATGGGCTATGCCTGAAATGGAGCATCTGTTAGGTGATAGACCTAGATTTGCTTACAGAAATTGTAAGACCTTAAAGAGAAGATTATGTTATAAAGATTTTTAACAAACTAATGATAGACTATTAATAAGTTTGGAAAATTTCCCTGCCATAACTGTAGTTGTTGTAAAGATATTGTTTCAAACAATACTTTTACCCACCCGGTAGGTTCACTTTCCGTTGCTATGCCACATGTAACACTGCTTATGCTTATCTTGAGACATGCACAAAATGTTCTTGCTTCTATGTTGCACTCACGAATTTAAAGATTGTATGATTGAGCATGTCAATTAATGCATTAAGTAAACAAGTCTTATATACTGATGAAACTTATGAGTGTAGGTTTAGAGTAATAGATGCAGTACATATGCATATAAGAGGTGGTGATCTTAACAGTTCCTAAGAATGTAGTGAATATAGTTGGATTTTAAGATTAGGGGCTGACCCGAAACCTGGTTTGAATAGTGCAGTTAGTGTCAAAATACGATACCCCAACCCCATGTAAATGGGAAAAAGGGGGATGATGATGATGATGTCAAACTAGTTTTAGTTAAGAAACAAAGACAACTTCATGGATTTAAATCTGTTATATATTTTTATATTTATCTTCATGTCTGTTTTCATTAATGCATTTTAATTACTTATTGTTAGGTTTTTATTGGATGGCTGTTGTCATGTGCTCATTTTTGTATTATTTAAATTGGATTACCTTTTTGAATTGTTAGCACCGATGAAGGTTTTTTTTTTTTTTTTTTTTTTAACCTGAAAGCTTTGCATTCGTTTAGTATTTGAATAAACAGTTTGGCATTTCTGCAGTCATAGTTTTTCTTCTAAATCTATACAACCTCAACTTTTAACCAAGTCTTAACATCAGGGGGATTGACAGACAGTGACTGGTATCTTTTTTGGTGTGGGAGGTAGGGATGCAGGCAGTATTCCCAGATAGGATTTATGTAACCTTTAAAGCATTTGTTTTGTTAGCTTATTACGAGATACTATTTTGTCAGATTTGAACATTAAGCATTGGGTACCACTTGTGTCTTCCCTGAAAAAAAAAAAAAAAAGACTGATTTTTTTTTTCTGGCTCATTATTTTTGATCAGGCTACCATAGGACCAGTAGGTTTGAAAATGATCTAAAATGTACCACAGAGCATCTATATCCCTATGACATTGGGTGGGTGGGAGGCTCCGGTTTATTTAACTTATTTCCTACACAGTTATTATTTTGATACTTTGTCCAGGTAGGTAAATGTGTTGAAAGACTGGAAGGGAAAATGAACTTAAACAGCAACAATGAATTTCTTTTCTTAGTCACAATTATTGTAAATGCCTTCATTAAATGAAAAAGGTTTCAGAAGAAAATAAATAAATAAAATGTAGAGGAAGACTATGGCCTCTTGAAAAAAGCTGAAGAGTAAAGCAAAGTGTGAGAAAAGGTAGACAAAAGTATTTTCCATGGTGTGGGGAGCCCAATATGGATAGAGAATGGGAGAATGGATGTAGCCGTGTGCAAGGAGTGAAACAGTAAATAGTAGGGGTGCCATGGGGCCTTTCACCTGTAGCACCATTTCAACTTATGATAGCCCTGTACATAGAGCTGTTGTAATGCGTCATCACTGCAACAAAATGTCAGTCACTCACTCACTGTCCATGTTCATTTGTGAAATGGACCAATGTAGTGTGATACCCTTTCCTGTCAAATTGCAAGAGCATTTTGTCTACAGTTTTGTATACACACACTACTCCTAAAAGTCTGCTGTATAAACTAAAAGGTTGCTTAGAAGGGGGTGTCAGTGAAGAGTAATATTTAGGGTAAAAGTGTCTGGAGCCCCCAACTTGAGATTTGCTGGTGGCCCCCAAAATGCTAATATATGACAGCTGCCCTGAGTAGATGTGCAAACACCAGATACAGTTGGTTCATGAAAAAAAGACAAAAGTAGTGTTGATCGCTGAAATTGTTACACATCGTGTTTACAATGTCTTGCATACAAGACTGAAAAAAAACTAATTTCATGAACTTTAATCATATCCTGACATAGGAATGGGGTCTATTTCCATAATGGTATTAGACACCCAAAAGATTTGGAAAAAATTAAACCAGACATTTCACATATCCACTTAAACACCATGTTTATAAAAGAATACAGAACCTGCCCAAGTTTAACCCAGGCATGTTTGTTACTACCCTGTCATCTATTAACCGGAATATCCAAAAAAGCCTCCCATTAGATGATGCTGTAAATGTATTCAATTCAACTTTCCTAGAAAGCCTTGCACCTTCTAGAAGGAAGAGACTAAAAACAAATTGTGCAATTTGATATCCAAAAAAGTTGAATGTTAAAGCAGGATAAATTGAAAGTGTGGAAAGAATGGTAGAAATGTGAGACATCATATTATCTCAAACTTCAGAATGCTCCGCATCCATACTGAAAGCAAATAAATAAAAAAAACTATACTACAACAGCATTCAGAACAATAGTCAATACAACCCCTTAAAGTTCTGGTTATCTGTTAATGAAATCTTACATATTGTTCAAAAATTCAACCCTAATCCCTGTCCCAATATCTCCTCAATCAAACCTGGAACAGAATTCATCTCTTATTTCATAGATAGTATAGTGTTCCTAACCAAGGATTCCCACATTTAATCCCAACCCATCTCAACAGCCACATATCACTATGTCTCCTTTCACCTTCAAACTGGTGCCCTCATCCTATGTAAAACAGCTCCTAAACTCAAACCATGCACAGCTTCAGCTGATGACCTTCCAAGCAAATACCTTAAAATAGCAGCCAATAGCAATGCCCATCCTGTCTCAATCCTTTAGGTAGGTCAGTCAAGGACTCCCAAGTTCCCTTTCTTTGGAAAATTTCACACAATGTCTTTCTACACAAATGAGGAAATTCAACATGCACTAACTTTAGAACTGTAGTAATTCTATGTTCATAGGACAATAGTAGGCAAATTGTCTTAAAGGGAAGGAAGAAACAGAGAAGTCCCTTAAAATCATGAAGAATGGCACCAGTAAAACTAGCCTTACCACTAGAGATGCCATCCAACTTTTGTAGTGCTTGGTAAGAGTATGCACAAAATCCAGGTAGCTGCTTCAAGAATGGAATTAGTATCTAAACCCTTGAAAAAGCACTAGAAGAAGCCACAGCTCTAATAGAATGAGCCTTGACTGAAGAAGGAAGGATATTGCTATGAATATTGTTGTCACAAAAGAAAGTATAGCCAGCCCAGTTACCTGGAATTTTGTAAGTTGTTATGTGTCATTTGTGAATACCAACATGCTTCATGCAAGATGCGTGTGCTACAATTGTGTTAGAACTGCATGTTATGTACTGAGCTAAAATGTAACCACAGCATGCCTGCTGGATTAGAACAAAAATGTATATAAATTATTGTAGTTGTGTAAAAGTATATGTTTTAACAGTGGGAACTAGAACATAGACAGTTAACTTATAAAACTTCAGAAAATAGTTGAAATTAAATTGTTTTATGATTGTGCTATAAAATTTAGTTTCAAGGCAGCAAGGAGACAGGATGTCTAGAAATAGGGTGCATTCTGCATTGTTTTGTAAGTGCTTTATTGTTTTATGTCTTCCAGCAGTTGCAAAGATCTGAGAAATATATATGTTTCACAGGGAGATGCTAAAATGCTGATAGTTTCTGAAAATGCGTGTTTAGCTTGGGAACTAAAGTCAGGTGACAAAAGGTGATGTCATCCAAGTTAACCTAGCAGTAATATTTGATATTAATTTAAGAACTCTCGGACAGAGAGAGAGTGCATTTTGTATTTGTCTTTGACCTGACAACATCAGCTGGGAAACATCCACTCACCTTGCTTTGCTGTAAGTAAGTTTCTAGGGCATAGTAACTCTTTTAGATTCAGATAGGAGTATAGTGAAGCATAGCTTAGATGTTTTCTTTATTTATTTGAGGCTGTCGTACAATGTTGTTTTAAATATTTCCTGTGATTTTTGAACTCTGATGTAACTGATTACTTACTGAGTATTGTCTTGTTTTATTATTTGTTTTTAAATAGATTTAAACATTTCACTTGTGGCTGGTCTATTTAGAGATATTTAAGCTGTTAGAGTACTTGCATATCTGTTTTGTGACATACAAGCCACTCCTAATTGCCTGGCTGTTGGTCAAACCACCATTTGGATTAATAGTAACATTACACAGTAGGATTGGACACCCTTTGTTAAGGGCCTTAAAATAGCTAACAAGGGGTTCTGGTGGCAGTGATAACTACCTTATAGTATAGGCAGAAGGGTTCATAGCTAGTAAACATGTGCCTGCTTTTCCCAGGTGTGTGTGTGTGTGTGTGTGTGTGTGTGTGTGTGTGTGTGTGTGTGTGTGTGTGTGTGTGTGTGTGTGTGTGTGTGTCTGTGTGTGTTACTTAGGCAGGGACACGAAACACTGATTGGACAGAGAGAGTGGTGGAGGACTTGGCTTGGAACCCTGGCTAAGGACTCAATTGTATAGCTGTGCCAGTGGAGAGTGTTATTGGGGATCTGGAAAAGAGGGAGAAACCAGCCCCAGACTGACTGGATCTCTGTGTGCTCATAAGGGAAGTCACACTTTACTGTGTATGTACTTGTCATCCTCCCAATGTGTACGTCCGCCACCATTGCGTTTGGTGAGGATTCAGGCTCCTTGATTACTGGGCCAGTGTTGGGGCATCACAAGTGTAACAAAATTAAATAGTCTTAAAAATCTAAGAATAAATAGTTTGCTTGGCTACAGCAAATCTCAAAGATCTGGGATGAAAAGAAACAACTGATCAGATTTTCTAATGGTCTTAGTCGTATCCAAATAAACCCTGAGTTGCCTATGCATGTTCAAAGTATGCAGCACCCTCTCACTGTCAGTTTGCAGAGGTGGAAATAAGTAGGCAGATTAATGGACTAAGTGGTAGATCATTGACCACCTTAGGCATAAAAGAAGTCAATGCACAAGGACACCCTGTCCCTCATGAAAGACCAAAAAAAGGAGGACAACACTGTAAGGGCATGCAACTCAGACACCCATCTGGCAGGAGTAAGAGCTAGCAGGAGAACAGTTTTTCAGGAGCAATGATGGAAGGAAGCTGAAACAGTCTGCTCAAAAGGAGCCTGAGTAAACTTCTCCAAAACAAAATCAAGATCCTACGGAGGAGGAACAGGCTTCCTAGGAGGTTTAATATTAAGGATGGCATTAAGAAATTGCTTCAGCTCAAATCTAGAAGCTAAAGGAGAAGAAAAAGGCACACAAGCAGAGACAGCTGATAAGTGGACCTTAATGGAAGAATAGACCAAACCAGCATTGAGCAACTCACACAAATAAGAGAGAACCAGAGGAGCATCCAGGTGCTTACAGGTTACGAGAGAGACACCAAATAGAAAACCTCTTCCATTTGGATAAGTAAGATTTCCTAGTAGTAAGTTTAGGCCTCCTGCAGTTCTTGCAGCACATCCTCAGAAAAGAGGTGTTTGTGAGAAATCAAAATCCTATCACTCACAGCGTCAGTTGAAGTGTGGGCAGGTGGGGATGGATTAGAGAACCCTTGTCTTGTGTGAGCAGACACACCCTGTGAGCTAACTTGTGATGATTGCCCCTGGCTAGATGCAGACGTAGAGACAATCAGTGGTTGTTGTAGCCAAAATGGAGTCACCAAAAAGATTTTGGGAGTATCCTGTTGGATTTTGAACAGGACTACCAGAATGAGAGTAAGGGAAGGGAATGCATAAAGAAACCTCCCCTTCCATGAAAAAACCTCCCCTTCCATGAAAGTATGAGGGCATCCACCTTCCACACCAGAGGACCTGAGACTCTGGCACAAAACAGAGGATGTCTGATCAGAGTGGAGACAAAAATATCTACTTGAGGAGTACCCCACTGGTGGATAATGTTTAAAAACACATCCCTGTGAAGCATCCCTTCATGAGACCGAGTGAAGGACCTGCTCAGAGTGTCTGCCACAGTGTTCTGACTGGAAAGGATATAAACTTGCCTGAAGAGTCACTTGATACTTGACAGCCAGATCGCATACCAGAAGAGCCAAGTGGAGAAGAAGATAAAATCGCATTCCTCCCTGTTTGTTGATATACCACATCACAGTGGTATTGTCTGTGAACACCTTGAGAGGCCCTGGAGAAGAAAAAGAGGATGAAAGGCCTAAAGAGCCAACAGAAGAGCTCTCATCTTTTGATATTGATGTGGTCCTTCTACTGACGTGGTGACCACACACTCTGTATCTTTAGCGAGCCAAATGTCACCCCTATCCTGTATCTGAGGTGTCTGTGAACAATTCCTGAGAGGGAAGATGGGAATAAATAGGGATCCCTGGATTTAGAGACAACTGCTGAATCCACCAGTGAAGTTCCTGTCTGAGACCAGGAAGAAGAGGAACTACAAAGTCTAGAGCATGTGCATGTTGACGCTATACTGACTTCAGAAATCACTGAAACGTCCTCATGAGAAGTTTGGCCAGAGGGAGCATGAAAATGGTGGAAGCCATGAAACCCAGAGCTCTCAGAAACTCCTTGGTGGTAAAGGAAGCCCTTGGTGGTAATGGAAACCAGAGGAAGAATCGTGTGAAAGAAAGAAATGACATTTAAGGCCTTAGGAGGGGTGTGGGATGCAGGCATTGGCACTGATGCTACAACCCAGAAAAACATGATCCTGAGAAGGAGTCAGAGAAGACTTCTTGGAATTTATAGTGACCTCCAGACTCTGAAGAAGGGAAATGACAAAAGAAAATTTTACAAAAGGGTCTCTGGAAAGGATGCCTGAATCAACAGGTTATCCAAGTAAGGAAATATTTGGATCCCATTGAAGCCTGCAAAAAGTAATCACATGAGCAAGGAATTTGGTGAACACCCTCTGAGCAGTAGAAAAGCCAAAGGGCAAAGCACAGAACTGAATATGCCAGGAAGCAACAGAGAAATGGAAAAACTTCCTGAAAAGAGGATGGATTAAAATATGGAGATAAACATCCTTGAGATCCGCAGACACCATATAGACCTGAGAGAGCAAGAGAAGAAACATAATCTGAAGGGACAACATCCGAAAGGAAGGCACTTTTAGAAAAGTGTTTAGATGAGACAGGCCTAGAATAGGTCTCCAAGTGCCCTCTTTTCTGGGCACTAGAAACAGTCTGGAGTAGAACCCTTTCCCCCTTTGTGACACAGGGAACCACTTGAATAGTACCCCGAATCAAGAGATTTTGAAGAACCTCTAGTAAAAAGGGAAGTTGTTCCCGAGGAGGCTGAGGAATGCCCATAAAAGGAGGATGGGATTTCCATACCATGATGTACCCCTAACGGATGGTTGACAGAACTCGGTGACGGAACTAAGTGATCTGAAGCCAAACAGGAAGAGAAAGAGTGAGGTGAAGAGAAAGAGGAATGTGGCAGGGAAGAGATTGATAGTCATACAACACCAGGTTTGTCTGGAAAGGAAGGCTTCAGAATCCTTGGAAACTGAGTAACTTTAGCAGGAGGATCCCATTTGCCACTCATCTTGCCTTTAGTAGAAGGGCAGGATTGCTTATGAACAAAGGCAGGTTTAGTGGAGTAGTTTATCTGAAATTTAGGCACCAGAGAAACAAACACATATTTAAGCTCTTGTAAGGCCTTATCCTTATCCTGAAGGGATTTAAACCAGCAGCATCTTCCCCAAGCAAAAGTTTAGAATCCAGAGGAGCAAGCATTAATTTAGCTTTAATATTATCAGGTGGAGGTTGATGCCTAAGCCAAGAGTACCTCCTCATCACTGTACCAAAAACAGCAGCCCTAGAAGAGGCATCCACTGCATCATAACTTCATTTAATTGAAAGAGGAATGACTTTACTTAGCAAGGAAAAAACAGAAGGTTTACTCTCAGAGCATGGAAAATCAGAAGTAACTTGACAGGCCTAAGAAAGAAGAGCCAGCACACACCTAGACATTTGGGTCTGATAATTAATAGCCCTAAAAGCTGGGGTAGCAGATGTATAAACCTTCTCACACAGCCTTTCCATAGTTGCGCTGTCTTTGTCAGAAGGCAATAACTTGGCTGAAGCAGTTGAGACAGCTTATCAGACACTACAGAGGGGTCAGCAGCTGGACATTTATATAAAAAACAGCAGTCCTCAGGTACCCTGTAAAACCTATCAGGCTTCTTGTGAGCAGGGGGCAAAGAATCGGGTGCATGAGAGGAATTGGAAAAAGCATCCAGCAAAGCAGCCAAAACAAGAGGAATAGCTGCAAGTTTAGGAGATTCCAACTGCAGCAACTCATAATACCTCTTATGGATATCAGAGACCTGAGCACAATCCCACTTAAAGAAATCCATCTTCCCTAAAGACTGTGTCCCCAAAAGAAATTTCCTCAAAAGGAACATCAAGACTAATAGATTCCTTCTCCTTTGACCCATAGTCTAAAGGAGAAGAAATTTAAGTCAGGGATTCATCATCAGAAACCAACTCGTCCCCAGAAGAATCCTTTTCTCTGGGCCTTTTAAGACTGGTATAGGACCAAGGTGGAGTAGAAACTGACACCCATTGAGGAGGCTTTAATTACATTAAAGCAGAAAAAAGCCCCCGAGTGAAGGCTTGCCACTCACTTTGTGGATCCCTAGGAGCAGAAGAAACCTGTTTAATATTTTTTCTTTTTTAAGGGGATGTCCCCTCCAGAAAACTGACAAGGCTCAGATCCAGGAGGGCAGTTGAGAACCGTAGTAGTGACTTCTTCCCCAACTAAAAACTAAGGAACTCCCCTAGGCCCTTTGGAAAAAATCAACCATTGTTTCCACTGAATGCCCGAGACTGACGTCTGCAAAACCTTTTCAGATGTGCTGCTAGCTGGATCGTCACTGGCCTCCAACATGATTGAGGTAGAGAAATCCAATGCAGCCGGGTGAGCCTCCAGGTTTGTAATGATCTCAGGAGAAACACCTGGCAGAGGATGGACAGAGGAAGATTCCAGTTGTATATTTTTCACTTTCTTCCCTAATGGCTGACCCTTGGGGTGGGAGATTCCTTCCATTCTATCTTTAGCGAGAAGCTTAAGATGGTGGTTCTCAAGATACAAGGAAAGGAAAGAAAGTTTACTGTGAAGAGTTTTTTGGAAGAATGCCTGACAGATTGAACAAGACATATGGACATATGGTCATGAGAAGCTTCTAGGCAAAAAAGACACTTAGTCAGCACCTGTTGCCCCTATCAGTGAGGGACACAAGTGGAACCCCTGGGACAAATGTGTGTTTTCCCATCCACTCATTAAGGTTGTGCTTGAAGAGGATCAGTGAAATACTCTGTTGGACATGTATGGAAAGTCTATTCCAGAGACAGGGCAGCCACTGGGAGACAAACCTGCTCTCCAGCAGGTTTTGTTGATGTCGCATATTAGATTTAGGCCTTTTGAGTGAGTAATGGGCAAGGAGCTAGACTTATGGATATGGAACATCTCTAGTAGGCAGTGTCCAATATTGCCTTATAGGTGAGATACAGATCACCTCTGAGCAATCTGTACGATACCGAGTTGAGTGATAGTGATTTGAGCCTATCCACATAGGACAGGTGTTGGGAGGCATTGGATTCTCTTTGTGAGGTTTTTCTTTGGCCTTTCTAGTTGTTGCAGATGTTTGGAAAGGTACATACCAAAGGGGGCATTATACTCTGTTATTGGCCTAATGAGGGAGGAGTACAGAGAGGTAACAACCTCCTTTTTTTGGATGCAATACCTTTACTTATGAGCTGAACCAAGTAAAAGGCTTTTCTGACCATTGCCGCTACATGATAGCCAAATGTGAGATTGTTGTCAATGTGAATACCCAAGTCTCTCACTACAGGTTGTATGCTTAGGGATTGCTGTTGATGTGGTAATCGGTAGAGAACATGTTTTTGCCAAATGGTATGATAATACATTTTTTTGTATTTATCTTAAGGCCATGACTTTGGCATCAGTCATTTGTTGATGTGAGACCCTATGTTAACATCATTTGGTGAGTCAATGACAGCACCCAACTTACAGTCATCTACAAACTTGGGTCAGCCACAGGCCTTTTCTCTTTTGGGATTCGGGATTGCATCCAGAACAAAAGTGGTTACTACCTGTCTGTACTCCTCCCTCATTATGCCAATAATTGAGTACAATGGCCCGTTTGGTATGTACCTCTCCAAACACCTGCACCAGCTGGAAAGGCCACAGAAATACCTCAGAAAGAGAATTCATGGCCTCCAACACCTACTCTATGTGGACAGGGTGAAATCACCATCACTCTACTCTGTATCATACCCTGACCCTGCCCTACTAGAGATGCTCCATATCCATAAGTCTAACTCCCCATGCATTACCCAATTGAAAGGCCTAAATCTAACGTGTGACATTAACAAAACTCTCCTGCAGGTGTTAATTCCTTGTGTGGCCAGTTTTGTGGTGCAGAAGGAAGAAATATTGACTGTGGCCCAAGTGACCTGAGTTCAAGTAGCAGCTTGAGCACTGGAAAAGCTGGGTGGGAGATGAGGGATGTGAGCACCTTCTGCCAGTTCTCCAGTCCTGGGTGGCAGAGAGAACATTCTAGTCAGCTGATGACAGTGCACCAATCCTGGGAGTACAGAGAGAGGATTCTAGTCAGCTGATGACATTACACCAATCCTGGGAGTACAGAGAGAAGATTCTAGTCAGCTGATTACAGCACACCAATCCTGGGAGTGCAGAGAGAGGATTCTAGTCAGCTGATGACAGTGTGCCAATCCTTGGCAGACAGAGTCAGGATTCCAGACAGCTGATAACAGTGCACCAATCCTGGGATTACAGATAGGTTATTCTAGTCTGTTGATGACCGTGCACCAATCCTGGGAGTACAGAGAGAGGATTCTAGTCAGCTGATGACAATGTGCCAATCCCGGGCAGACAGAGTCAGGATTCCAAACAGCTGATGACAGTGCACCAATCCTGTGAGTACAGAGAGGGAATTCTAGATAGCTGATGACAGTGTGCCAATCCTGGCAGTACAGAGAGAGGATTCTAGTCAACTGATGACAGTGTACCATGTCCTGGGAGTACCGAGAGAGGGTTCTAGTCAGCTGACGATAGTGTGACAATCTTGGGAGTACGGAGAGAGGATTCCAGACAGCTGAGGACAGTGCACCAGTTGTGGGAGGACCAAAGTAGGATTCAAGTCAGTTCTTGCCAGCTAATTTATTCTGTGGAAAAGAATTTGTGGTTCCAGGCTGACATGTTTGATTACAAACAAAATGTCTTAACACTAGGGAACATGGACTTAGCATTCCCAACAGGATAATATTGGCCCTTAGGCATGGATTTATGAACATGTTTACAGTATAGGATGGAGTAGAAGGCAGGTGTTATAATGCAGCTGCCCATTGAGACAGGGGTAGGTATAAAGCTGCCTTGGTGCTGCTGATGTGCACATTGGTGCTGTGTAATTGCGAAGCAGTGGTCAGTAGTACAGTCTCCATAGGACTTAGTCTGGGGGAGTATACAAAACTTCCTGTCTGATGGAATGAAGACCTCTTTCTTACAACAAGCATTTTGAAGAAGAGGCACAGGATAAGACACAAGTCACCCTTATGATTGGGTATGTGATAGTCCCTTAGACAGCGTTTCCCTGTCTACCCACTACAGTGTAACAAATGCACTCAAGTTATGTAATATAAATAGGACCTGCTGGAGAAACAGGTATGTATGTAGAGATTTCAAGAATGGGAATTTTTTTCTTGGCCTAAAGAGGATCGCAGCAAAGGCATGAATACTCAAACTCCATATTCCACCATTAGAGACTCAGTGGAGTCCACTGAAATATCTGAATCTACATCTAGTAACAGTGTGACTAACAACATCCCTCCCATATCTTTGAATTTGTCTATGCATACAGCTCAGCCAGTGCTGTCTAATGCACCTTTTCCCTCCCAGCCCCTTTACCTATAGACAATGGGCATTCAAGAGAATGTTTCAAGAATCATTCAAAGAAAGGACGTTTATGTCAAATGGATCAATCAGTGACAACAGGAGGGATGTCGACTTGGAGCTAAACACACTAGTAAGTCAACTGGTATTCAGTATTTCACCTATTGTTCTGACTGAAGCACAACTCTCATTGTTGAATGGGGGATGAATTTTGTCCCCAGTAGATCTTCTGATGTTTCAGTTGTACTCTTAGACTTAAGATTGTTTGCAAGAAATATATCATTGTCTATGTGCTATCCTGACACCAGTATAGAGGAAAGTATTTTTAAGAAACCAAGTACGTTTACTCCAAACATACATCTGCTATTGGAAGCATTTGTTAGCACTTGTGAAACTGAGATTTTTGAGTCTCTGAACAAAAAAAACACAAGACAATTATTTTATAACCTATCTCATGATAAATAGTTTGCACTGTGAGAGCTATGTGAAGCAGTACATATCGAGATACGCCCCTCTGACAAAGGAGGAGGCATAGTGGTTACGGAAAGACAATTTTATTTAGAGAGTATGTCTGATTTGCTATCTGATAATACTTCCATTCAGATTAATAGATCTACAGTAGAAAGGTTGATTCATAGAATACAATTTTTTGTACATGATCTGTTGATGACAGGCTTATCACGAAAAAACTTTTTGAATACTTGTGTGTGGAACATCCAACAATAGCGGTAATTTATGGTCTCCCTAAGATCCACAAGGATCAGAATAAACCCCGATGCATCCGATTGTATTTTCTAAAGGTTGGGCTATGAAGCCATTTTCCATTTATGTTGAAAAGACACCGAGACCTGTCTTAGATGTGATACCAGCTGTACTGCGAGATAGAAAAGAATTCCTCAAAGATTTATACCAATGGTCAAATGTCAATAGGGATGTCATTAACATTTGTTTAGTGACCCTTGATTCTCATTTTACACCAAATAATATTGATATTGACAATATCTGACTCTATCTTACAGAATATAAAGTCAAACACAAAGTTATTGTCACTTAGAACTACACACATGTAGCCTAAACAAAATTCCATGCATCAGTTCATTTCTTGAGATTACAAAGGGAAGTGAAACAACACATACAGTAGAGGAATAAACATAAATACAGTACTACTCCCAATACACGCAAGAAAGAGCAGAGACATTTGCTAACACTCGTATATGAAAAGAATACCCTCCCCTGAGTTAAATTACCTACCCTATTTAAAGTAAAACAAAACGCACTGCAGTTTGAAATGCCTATTTGTCTAATATTGCACTTGAAAAAGTTAAATAATACTATATATAATAATGACTATGGATATAATAAATATTGAACTTACTTGGAATATGTAAGTATATATTGTATAAGTAAATAAAAATTGACTTATGTGTCCAGGCCCTTGTGATTAGTGCCCAAGTTCAGAAGTTTAATCACTGTAGGGCAGAAACTATTGCTGAGTCTTGAGGATGCTGTGATATCTCCTGCCTGATGCTAGATGCTTAAGCAGTCCATGCGCAGGATGCATGTTGTCCTGTGTTATTTTGGTGGACTTTCAGATGCTTCTTCTTGAGGATGCTGTGATATCTCCTGCCTGATGCTAGATGCTTAAGCAGTCCATGCGCAGGATGCATGTTGTCCTGTGTTATTTTGGTGGACTTTCAGATGCTTCTTCTTGAGGATGCTGTGATATCTCCTGCCTGATGCTAGATGCTTAAGCAGTCCATGCGCAGGATGCATGTTGTCCTGTATTATTTTGGTGGACTTTCAGATGCTTCTTGCAGAATAAAGATGTGTATCGATGGAAGACTGGAACCTGTTACCTTCTCTGTAACCCTCGCCAGTCTTTGTAGCGCCTTCCTTTCTGTAACTGTGCAGCTTCCAAACCACAGTGTGAAGGTGCAGGTGAGGATGCTCTCTATTGCATCTCTGTAGAAGGTGGAGGGAATATGAGGAGGAAGCTTAGCATATTTTCAGCCGCCTTAAAAAGTGGAGGCATTGGTGTGCTTTCTTGACCAGTTGGCTGATGTTTCTCTACCACGAGCCAACTGACTATACTGACTTAACTGAATATACTGACTTAACTACCAGCAAGATAGATATAACTTGCACCATGTTAGTACCGATTCTTGAGAACAATGTCTTTATCTTTGGAAGCCAATATTATCTGAAAAAGGTTGGCATGGCCATGGGCACGGTGTGTGCCAATAGCTACATCAACCTTGTTTTTAGCTTACTGGGAATGTAAACAAGTACTGAATGCCAGTCAGTTTTCCAGATTTATGAGTTTGTATAGGCGTTTTGTAGATGACGTTTTTATTTTGTGGTTGGGTCCCCTGGTTAGTTTGAATGCTTTTATAGAGTACTTGCATAGTACTACCACATTTTTGAAGTTCACTCATCATGTGTCATATAACAGTATTGATTTTTTAGATGGTTTGGTTAGGACAGATGACCTATTAGCTTTTAATACAACGATGTATAGGAAACCCTGCAGGAGGAATGCAATTTTACATAGGTCTAGTATGTATCCTGGACACGTGACGAGAAATATTTTGAAAAGGCAGTTTATGAGAGCCAGTAGGCTTTCTAATGTTAATGCCAAATGCAAAACCCAGGTAGATGGGATGAATACAGAGTTTGTAGCATGTGTGTATCTTAAGACGGCTGTCCAAATGAGTTTGAATCAAGTACATTCTATGTGTGATACCACAGCTAAATTGTACTTTTCAGAGGGTTTCAGTGGAACAAGTATGAATAATATTAATAGTTATGAGTTGAATAGGATCAATGGGTAGTTCTTACCTATTCATTTGATATTAACATTACTTGTGATATTAGAAAGAATTGGCATTTGTTACTAAATTGCCCAGAGATTAAAAAAGTCATAGATGATAGCCGAGATTTGCATTTTAAAACAATCCTTCACTTTAAAGAAGTATGTTACAAACAACAGAACAATTTTGGTCATCTTAGAACTGAACGGGAGGGTACTTTTTGTTGGTGTAGATATAAGGCTTGTTAGTATATTCTTAGTTGTACTTCTTATGTGTTCCTTAGTACAGGACACAAGGCTGAATTCTCCTTTTATGCTGATTGCATGAGTAGGAGTTTAATCTAGATGGCTAGTTGTACAAGATGCACTGCCTACTACGTTGGTAAGACTAATAGAACTTTTAAGGAGAGGATCCTGGAAAACATAGGGGACATTAGGAATAAGAAAAAATCTGGTATATTAGCACAACATGTACAGACCTGTGGTGAGGACCACAAATTTAAGTTTTTAGTGTTGGAATTGTTGGTAGCTAACAAAAGAGGCAGTGATGTGAGCAGTAAGACAAAAGAAAAGAAATTGAGATGGATTCTGACATTGCAGGCACATGTATATCCAGGCCTGAGGCCACTTTTGAAGCTATGTCCATGAAAACCTTGAATAGTAGTAAGAGATTTGGTTGAGTATGGTTTACATGTACCGTAATTTTACAGTTATATATGTACTATTTATACAAGTGTAATAATTTTAAGGTAACTGATTTTTTTTTTTTTTTAATATTTGATATAGAATTTTTACATTTGTATTAATAGGGGTCAGTTTTACTTTACTGAAGACTTTCTAGTTTTGTGTAGTTGTTTTATGTAGTTAGAGTTTTAATTGCTGTTAAACCAATAGAAATAGTTGCTTTGCGCGGGTGTTGAACCTTGCACCTTGTGTCTATGGGGGCAAAGCAATAACCATTGTGGCAGTTCTTAATATGATCTTTTGATCTGTAGTAGTAGATTACATAGAAGGGTGCATGTTTAAATAAATTGTCAGTGATGTTTTGGACTTTGAAGAGAACGTCGATTGTTTATTGGTTGGTAGATAGTTCCTTCTTTAAACACATTGTTACTGCATATTCATGACAGTGAGTTTTATTGGTGTATGAATGAATTTCTGTATTTTCATTGGTTGTTAATCTGATTCTAGAACTGATATAGTATGTAGAAGATGGTGTTTTTGATGGTATCTGATGGGATGTTCAGTCAATGCTTAGTAACATGGATTGGTTAATTGTTTTTTCTGATTTCTGTATAAGAAGATGGTTTACTAGGTTTTGTAATGGTCTGAAGAAGTGGTGTTTTGTTGCTGTGAAAATACTAGCATTTTTTCTTTTCACATCAGTAAATTTATGTGTGGTGTTCAGTCGTGGTGGTCAGAGC
This sequence comes from Protopterus annectens, assembly GCF_019279795.1. Classification (NCBI taxonomy): domain Eukaryota; kingdom Metazoa; phylum Chordata; order Ceratodontiformes; family Protopteridae; genus Protopterus; species Protopterus annectens. Next base: position 1,862,280,715 of record NC_056732.1, read on the forward strand.
CTGGAATTTTTTTCTCTGTTTGTTTGTGGGTATAATCAACCTTGCCTGACCTGCAACTCTTTGGCCTTGATTGAAACAGGTATGTATCCCAGAGACTACCCCTTGTCTGGAACAGGTTCCAAATTAATGTAAAATAGATCTCCTCCCTAACCCAATTCAAGTGTAACTTGGACATTTGAATGAGGTATAGGTAATTCGTCCCTAGTTTGGCACCTATGTTTGTAATGGAACAGGCAGACTGTAAATGGTTCATCTCTCAGGGCCCTGCTTGTAAATGTTTCATCTCCCAAGGTCCTGCTTACACTTATCAAGGGTTCCAGAACTTGTCAGAGATTTGGATGCACAGCTAAGGTTAAAAATACTGTTGTGGGCATTAGCCTATTACACACCTATGAACCCAGAAGTCTAAATTTGGGACAATTAATGGTTACAGGTATGAGGGGTGTGAAGAAATTAGACACTGTCATTTCTGTTAGCATGTCTGCTGGAAGTTTTGTACAATAATTTCAGATTAACTTGTGTAATATTATGCCAGCATGACTAGCTATGGTATTGTAAATAAGTTCTTGTATGTTGAGTAATACTCTGTATAGGATGTTTTAAAAATTGAGCAGTGTCCTTTTAAATGTCTAACTGCACATGTTTGTGAAGGAGATTCTAAGTGCAGGCTGTGTTAGAGTCAGCTGATCTGCAGATGATGTCATTTGAATGTTTCCAGTTGCTCTGTTTACTTTCAGAGACTGATGACAGGATGGAACTTTCAAACCAGTTGTATGTTGATTTTCAAAGAGTGAAATGAAAATAAGAACTGGAACAGTTAAGACAGTTAACCTAGTTTATAAAAGAGCCTGCTGATGACAGTTTAAATGGTTCATAGGTTCATAAGTTGGTACTAGGCTATCAGTCCTAGGGCCTATAGAAGCCTAGCTATAACAATTCTCTGGCTATTTCTTCCCACACTATTTACTTCCCTGGACCCCTGTTCAGTTCACAATTCAGTTGAGTTGCGTTCACAGTTGTGTTATTGTATTGAGCAATGAAATATTTGATGCCTAAAAGACTCGCCAAGAACTGTAAGCTTGCCTTTGCTCTCTTGTAATATTTACTTTAGATCAGGGCAGTCTTCTTCAGTTAGATAGGAAATTATAGCTAATTACTCATAGTTTTTCTAAATGTTGGATTTCTGTCCTTCAGTATTATTTTAATTTTCCTAGTGATTGAATTCTGCTTGTTTATTGAAATTGCTGTTTAACATTTTTCATCATTTTGCTCAGTGTTAAATACTTTTATTATCTTACAACAGTGGCTGGTCAGTTAGTAAATTCTTTAGTGATTTGAGAGTACTTATACTTGCTTTGATAATTCCTTGGCCACTACAAGAACCTGGCTGCTTTAGATAATTTGCTACCATTTTTTTTACTATCTAATTTTAATAATTGAACACCCCTTCAAAGGGGCATGTAGAGACTCTGATTTCTGGCAGCATTTTTCCATATCATTTGGGGGAAGGGATACAGCTGGAAATGTATGTCAGGCTTTCCCAGAAGTGTTTGGATGTGTGAGATTCAATTGATTTAAGTGTTAGCATATCAGAGGTCTTAAACTGGGACACATTGCTCTAGAGTGTGTAATAAGGAGTTAAATTGGGGTGGATAGACTTATACAGTCCAGTCCCAGGTTATAGAGCATGTTCCTGTTGTGCTGTTAGGGGAAATGTTGAAATATTACTCCTGTTTAAGTGATGGTCTCACACTGGATTCATTAGTGAAGATTGAAGATGTTCATCGTGCATACAGCTGCAGTCATAACAGATGGGTTCTCCTGCCGTCAGGTGGGTCCTCGGTCGGCCGAATTCCAAAGTCTAGGTCTGGCATCGGTTGTCGTCGCTTCTTCCCTGACGTCAATGCGACAGGGGTATAAAGGTACCAGCCGACGCCATTTTCTTCAGTCTTTCTTGCCGCGCGGTGCCCAAAGCAGAAGCAGTTCGCAAGTGCCGGTCGGCCAGCTCCTGAGATTATGAAAATTTGGAAACCGAAGTCTTCTTAAAAGCTAAGTACCCCGTTGGGGAAACTTTTCTTGCCTCAGACCGATGTCAGACAAAGTTAATAATTGTATTTCTTGTGGGAAGCAAATACCGCATAAGGATTTCCATTCCCTCTGTATACCTTGTTTAGGCCCAGACCACGACGTCTCGGTCTGTCGCTTTTGTGCTACATTCAACAAACGCACTATTAAGCGTCGGGCAGAGTTCGCCCAGCATTATTTTGGGAAAGCATTTAACTATACTATGTCGTTGGATACTCCGACTCCAGTTTTGTCTAAAAAATGCAAAGACAAGGACCGACACATGAGGTCTGCGGCCTCTACTGACACCACGCCAAAGCCGACTACACGTGGTCCGGTTCTCAGCGAGGCGCCTACGCAGCCCCTGACTACCGACGACACTTCTTTGACAGTGTCTCCTGTGCCCGAGGTCGCAGGCTCCTCGGCCCACACCCCGACTACAGATACCGAAGCCACTCTTGGCGTTGAAACTCAGAATGTGGACAGGTCCACCTCCACTCAAGGTGTCTTCAGACCTTCCTCTTCCTTCTCCATCAAGGCTTTCACAAAGTTTAAAGCAACCATGCACTCTAAGAGACCAGCTACACAGGGCCCATCTCCAGGCCCCATGCCTAAGAAACAGATGCTTAAAATGGCTGAGGATTTAATTACTCTTATCAGAGGTTCTCAGCCCCCATCGGACAAAAGGCCCAGAGTGGAGGAAGATTCCCCCTCCTCTGATTAGGGCTCCATTATTTCAGAGCACTCTGATGATCAGGAACATTCTTACTCCCCTTTTGAAGACTCTGATGCGGAGGAGTCCATCCCTTCTGTACCCCCCCCCCCCTGAGGATTACTCATTTGGGGAAACTTTGCATACCTTAAGGGAACACTTCCACTGGGAAGGCCAGGATTATTCAGATTCCAAGAAAAGGCTCAGGGAATTTCTCTTGCTACCTCAGCACAGGCCTCTGGCTATACCTCCTGTCTTGGACATCCTAGATGATGTTTACTCGGAGGCCTGCCTTAACCCAGACTCTCTACCTCCAGCTCCAGTTAAGCCTGACAGGTACTACAGGGTTCCTGACTCACACCAATTTCTATACAAAAGCCATGCTGCTGACCCAGAAACCATCTCACAGGGCCCCAAGGGAGTTAAGGCCTCCATTGCTAAAAATCCATTGCCTTCCGAGAGAGATTCCAGATCCTTAGAAAGGTGGGGGAAAAAGGTATATGCCTCCGCTACCTTATCCATGAGGGCCTTAAACTGCCAGTTTCATATGCTAAAATACCAACAGTTTTTGTTATCACAATTGAAAAGTAAAATGTCACAACCTGAACAACCAGACTTGAAGGAGTTGCAGGATTTAATGCATAGTGCAGAACAAGTGGGTAAGCATACCTTACAATGTGGTTTTGATGCTCTAGAGGCCTCATGTAGAGCTGCTGTTACAGGATCAGTCATACGTAGGCATGCCTGGCTCAAGGAACAAGCCTTGCCTGATCATATCAAAGCTAAATTACTAGACGCCCCTCTTCAAAAGGATGTACTATTTGGTGCTAATGCTGAGGAGGTATTAAGGAAAATGGATGAAAAGGCTAAATCAATGCAAACTGTGAAAGAATTTCTACAGGTTCAACCCCCACGTTTTAGTAGAAATTGGCCTTCCAAAAACTGGTCCTTTCCTGCCACAGACAGATCCCAAAGAGGCAGATACAGGCGCCCGAGGGGCAGAGGACAATCCCAAGGATCGTTTAGAGACAGACAATGGCAAGCTCCTACACAAAGAGGTGGTGAGGATAACTCGCAATCTTTCAGAAAGCAAACCCAATGAATTTCCCCTTTGCATGCCAACCAGGTCTCAAATGGCAGCCCCCTTAGGAGGAAAGCTGACATTATTTTCAAAAAATTGGCATATTGTCACAAAGGACAAATGGATCCTGGACATTATAAACAGAGGCTACAAATTCCATTTTCACACCCTTACAAAAATGAGAGGCATGCCAAACCTGCCACACAATCAAAGGGCAGAGGCACAAAGGCAAATTACAGATCTCATAAACATGAAAGCTATTCAAGAGGTACCTACGCACGAACAAGGTCAAGGTTTTATTCCAGGCTATTTCTGGTGCCAAGGAAGGGAAAAGATTGGAGACCTATTTTGGATCTATCCATCCTAAACACATTTCTACTGCACCAAAATTCAAGATGCTCACTCTACAGCAACTTCTTCCCATGCTGGGCAAGGAGACTTGGCTGGTAACATTGGACCTCAAGGAGGCATACCTGCATGTCCCAATCAGACAAAATTGCAGAAGGTACCTCAGATTTCTTGCAGGTTCAACCCATTATCAATTCTCTGCATTGCCCTTTGGCTTATCTACTGTGCCCAGAGTATTCACGAAATGCCTGGCATCAGTAATTGCCTACTGCAGACTTCAAGGGATACAAATATACCCCTATTTGGACGACTGCCTGATCCAAGCGGACAGCAAGCACATTCTTCTGAAACATCTGGCTTATGTAATAATGTTATTGAACTCTCTGGGATACACAGTCAACAAAAAGAAATCAAGGCTAATACCCTCTCGAAGATAATTTTCCTGGGTGCCAATTTGGACACAAACACCCAGATGGCCTACCTCATGCCAGAGAAACAGGGGCAACTAATTCAATACTTCAGAACACTAGCAAATTGCACCAGGCTGACTGCAAGGAAAATCCTGCAGGCTCTGGGATTCATGGCATCTTGCATCTTACTAATCCCATGTGCAAAGCTGCATATGAGGAAACTACAATGGTACCTGAAAAACATATGGTCTCAACACAGCCACAGTTTGGAAACAATAATACCACTAATTCCATGTCTGCAAAAGGAATTTCTGTGGTGGGCTCAAGCATGTCAAACAAACACAGGTCTTCCATTCAGCAAGCCTCAAGCAAATCAAGTCATCACAACAGACGCCTCGGACTACGCCTGGGGGGTGCACATGACAGATCGGTGCATTCAGGGCAAATGGTCCCAAAAAGAAAAGCACCTTCACATCAATCAAAAAGAAATGCTAGCAGTAATAAATGCTATTATAGCTTTCAAGGACCTTCTACAACCAGGTCAACTATTGATAAGAACGGACAACACCACAGTTATGTGGTACATAAACAAACAGGGAGGAACACATTCTTACCCCCTATGCAGACTGGCCATGTCACTTTGGAACATGGCCATGGACTTACAAATGGAACTACAAGCACAGTACTTGCCAGGCAAGGAAAACACGCTGGCAGACAACCTAAGCAGGAATATGACAGATCCACACGAATGGAAATTGCATCCAAAAGTTTTTACAGAAATAATCCAAGAATGGGGAAGGCCAGACATAGATCTCTTTGCCTCCCACAAAAATCATCAATTGACAAAATTCTGCTCAAGGATCTTCTATCCAAAGGCCTGGAGAGTGGACGCTCTCTCTTTCAGTTGGACATCAATGACAGTTTATGCCTTCCCACCTCTTCCTCTGCTGCCCAAAGTACTATTGAAGACCAGAGCAGACAGACCAAAGATGATTCTCATTGCTCCGGACTGGCCAAGGCAACACTGGTACCCACTCCTGAGGAGCCTGACGCATTCCCCACCATGGACCCTGCCTCTAATGCCTCTTCTTCTGACTCAGCACAGCTTCAAAACTCTTCACAGCCAGCTAAAAACACTCAATCTAACCGCATGGAAGATTCTTTAACATCACAACAGGCCGTACTCTCCAAGGAGGTGCAGGATGTCATTTTGGAGGCCAGAAGGCCATCAACTAGAAAAGCTTACTCCGCAAAATGGAAACGTTTTTGTGTCTGGAATGAGAAAAAGGGCCAGGATCCTGGAAAACTGAATTTACCTCAAATACTACAATATTTGGCTGAACTGCTAAGCAGTGGACTTTCTTTCTCCTCCATCAAAATCCATGCCGCAGCCATTTCTGCAGAATACAACACTGATCCACTTTCATTCTCTCACCCTCTCTTAAGACAGTTCCTCAGAGGGGCTAAGAATTTAAGACCTCCAAGGAAACAACCAATACCTGCTTGGGATCTTAATTTCATTCTGGAAAAACTGACCTTGCCTCCCTTTGAGCCAGCTGCCTCATCAGATTTGCAATATTTGTCCTGGAAAACAGCTTTCCTTCTGGCTATCACCTCAGCTTGTAGAGTTTCAGAACTACAGGCTCTCATGGCTGTCCAGCCTTTTATCATCTTCCATCAGGACAGAGTGTCCTTACAAACCAACCCATCCTTTATGCCTAAAGTGGTATCCAGGGTAGCTTGAAATCAGGCCATACATTTACCTACTTTTTATCCTAATCCTCAAAACAAAGAGGAGAGATTACTACATTCCTTGGAAATCCACAGACAACTGCGTTATTATTTGGACAGAACAAAGCCTTTCAGAAAATCAGAACAGCTCTTTGTGGCCTATGCGGTAGGAGCTCAAGGAAAGCCAATTTCCAAACAGACCATCTCAAAATGGATAGCCCACTGCATACGCTTTTGCTATTCCTTTCATGGCAAAACTGTACCTACAGGCATTAGAACTCATTCCACCAGGGCCACAGCCACCTCTGCAGCCTTCCTCAGAGGAGTTCCTACCAAGGATATTTGGAAGCAGCCACATACCTTCTCCAAGCACTACAACTTACCATTATACTCCAAATCTAGAGCAGGCTTTGCCACTGCAGTCTTGCAGGGCATTTTGGCTCCTCCTAGTTCCACCTAGTGCCTACCACCCCTTTCTTAGCTTTGGGATTCTACCCATCTGTTATGACTGCAGCTGTATGCACGATGAACATAGTACAGTTTTGTACCTACCATAAATGTAGATGTTCGAGTGCTAATACAGCTGCAGTCCAAGTTTCCCTCCCTCCTTCCCCTCTTGGGACAGGCCTATAGGCTAACACATCCTCATACAACCTGATTGGGGTATTCATTTTATGATGTATTTGCTTGCAACTACTGTATTTTGATTATATTGCACTGCATTGTTACACAAATTTATGTATTGCCTTCCTTCTGGGGGCACCTGACATCTGGGGCAAGAAAAACTGAAGAAAATGGCGTCAACTGGTTCCTTTATACCCCTGTCGCATTGACGTCAGGGAAGAAGCGACGACAACCGACGCTGGACCTAGACTTTGGAATTCGGCCGACCGAGGACCCGCCTGATGGCAGGAGAACCCATCTGTTATGACTGCAGCTGTATTAGCACTCGAACATCTACATTTATGGTAGGTACAAAACTGTACTTTTCTTAGTTACTGACCCAGAATAGTAGGGGACATCACAAGGGGAAAAGGGCTTACAGGAAATTGTTTAGTCTCAGGCTTCATGCAGCACACCTTAGGAAGTATGGGCCTCCTTGAAATTGATTACATGTATATCTGCTGACCTCACAATACCCAAACATAGTGAAAGATTTGAAACATAAACATAGTGAAAGATTTGAAACATGAGGAGAAGTAGTCTAAAATGCCGTTCCTGCTTAGGCTAGCAGAAGCATATCGACATCAACCAGGAATGGAAATTAAACCAGAAGTAGATAAAAATCAGGCAGCATCTGAATGTTCCAAAAAAGAAAGAATATAAGGTGAAGGATCAGATGAGAAGGCAAGAAATGTGGAAAATACATAAATATAGTTGCAAGTATAGGACACATTTGGAGCAACCTCATGTTGATCAAGATCAAATGTAGGAATGGTTAAGGAGAGGTGAATTTGAGTCAAAAGACAAAAGATTAATACTGGTGGCCCAAGATAGTGGACTACTTACACATGGGTTTACAAAATCCAGTGAACATGTGGGAGAACTGGACAAATGCAGGTTTTGTAAAACAGAATTGGAAACAGTTGCACATCTTATAGCTGGTAGTGATATAATAATGGCAGAAGGACTGTATATTGAAAGGCATAATAATGTGAACAAACCTGTTGCACTGGGGATTGTGCGAACATTATGGTACTGAAGTGGCTGAAAAGCATTGGAAACATGAGCCGGAAAGCATCACAGAAAATGATTAAGTTTATATCACTTGGGCTCGCCCATTACCAACAGTTCAAAAAATAGATGCAAGAAAACCAGATGTAGTAGTCCATGAAAAGAAGACAAAAGTAGCATTGATCCTTGAAATTGCTACACTGAGTAACTACAGTACCTTATGTACAGAGACACAAAATCATAAAATACCAGGATTTGCAGGCAGAGATGGGGGCAGTGTGGAAGAAGGATACCCAGACTGTTCAGTAGTAGTAGGAGCAACAAGTCTTATTAAAAAAGAATTTGCAGTCATACTTAACTCCATATGAATTGCAGATGGTTACCTGAAATAGGTTACCACATTGAGGGTGCTGCGAGGAGCACTTCTGGCTAGCATCAAAGATTGAAACAATACTAATTTCATGAACTTTAATTGTACCTTGACTTAGGAATGAGGTCCATTCCCATCATGGTATTAGAAACCCAAAAGACCTGGAGAAATTAAAAGTAAGAAAGGATAAAAAAAAAAAAAAAATAGCTGGGTACACAAGCCCCAGGATAAAACAATGCCCAAATCCTGGTAGGTGCATTGGTGCCAGGACTGGAAAAAAAAGACTCTGTCGAATGCTCAGACATGGAATGGGGCTAAGCCAAAAAAAGAGCACCACCGAAGATATTTGAAAAGAAATACAGGCAAAGGTACCTTGATATGGAAATTTTACAAAACAAAAAATAAGGAAACAGAGGAAAAGTAGAAAAGGTGATTAGTAATGGAGAATTTACAGAAATAGAAACTGAGGTTATTGGTTATATAGGTTACCTGAAAAATGAAGTATTTACTGCAGAAAATCTAACTCTGATAACACCACAGCAGGATAGAGCAATGAATTCCTAAATTAAGGAGAAACCAGCGGGGAGGGAAACATCTGATTCTTTGCCATATGAAGATACCTTGGAACTTCCATAGAAAACCAATACCAATGTTTAGTTTAAGTTGAACAGCAAGGGAAGGAACAGGAAACTGTGACAACTTTGGTGTAGTCAGTGTTGTGATATGATACGTCAGTGAGTTCCTTTATGAAAAAGCAACAGATGGCACAGGATGAAAGTGTGTGTGGCATGCGAAGATGCTCTGGAACGTTCTGTAGAATGTCTGCAGAAAATGGCAAACGAAGAATGTGCTGTCAGTGTAAAAGAAAATGATTTAAGAGAAGAGTTGCTTGATTTAATAGAGATGGATAGACATATTAAGATCAGTGAAAGAATTAAACTATAGAAAATCAATAAAACACCAAAAGTTAGAAGCTTGATAAAACAAGCTAACAAAGTAATTAGGACTGTCCGTAGAAATTCATGCAGTATAACAGAAGTAAATAGGATATATTACTGTGCAGCTAAATTAATAGCCAATAAAGGCTTACCACAAAACACAGGGCAGTAAGGGGAAAGGAAGGGGAGAAATTGAATGCCATCATGGAAGTATTCAGTAGAGAAATCTAGAAAGCAATTAAGACAAGAAGTGTCACTATTGGAAGAGTATAGAAGAAGGAACAGATAGGTTCATAGGTAGGTACTGGGCTATCTGCCCGAAGGCATTATATCAGCCCAGCCACGTTGTGCGGTATTCACTGCCCCTTTGGTTAGTTCCCTAGGCCCTAGATCTAGCCGCTAGTACCCTTGGCCCCTATCTAGTAGAGCTGTTGGTATGATCCCTGGTGTGAACTTTCTGTTACCCATCCACTCGTCAAGGTTCCTCTTGAAGAATGATAGTGAGGGGCTCTGTCTTATGTAGATCAGGACCTTGTTCCATAGCAAGGGAAGTCTTTGCGAAGGGAATCTATCCCTCCAGCATGTTCTGTTCATTGTTGTGCTGAGGTTTATATCCCTAGAGCGTGTAGCTCGAGTAGATTTTGTTTTGCTAAGATGGAGCATGTTCAACAGTTCTGGGTTGGACATGGCTCTCTATGTTAGACAGAGATCGCCTCTGAGAAGGCGGTATGCAACAGAGAAACTCCTTAGTTTTTTCAATTGTGCTGCATAGGGCAACTGTTTGAGGCCAGTAATCCTCTTAGTGAGGTACCTCTGTGGTCTCTCCAGCTGCTGGAGATGCCTAGCCAGGTACATTCCAATTGGTGCATTGTACTCAATAATGCGTCTGATGAGGGAAGAGTAGAGGGGCACCACTACATCCTTAGATCGTGATGCAAACCCTTTTATGATCAGATGGGTCACATAGAAGGATTTTCTAACCACCTTGGCAACATGATTATCAAAGGAAAGCTTGACTATCTACTTGGGTCTCTAGATCCCTTATTACTTCTTTAGATTTCAGGGGGTTACCTCGTATGTGGTAGTTCGCGGGTACTCTGTTTTTTCCAAAGAGGATTACTACGCATTTTTTAGCATTTAGCTTGAGAACATGGCTTTGACACCATGCATCAGTTTCATTAAGGACCTTCTGGAGGACATCCATGTCAGCCGGAGACTCTGTTATAGCACCCAGTTTGCAGTCGTCCGCAAACTTGGTCAGCCACAGCCCTTCAGTGCTTGCCTGTACTTCTGAGAAGTATATGCCAAACAGAAGGGGCCCCAGGACAACAAAAATACTCAAAAAGATAGAAATGATAAAATCAAAACCCAGTATCAGAACAGATCAGGGTCTGTCATGCATTATCGCGCAAATAATGAACTAATAATCTCAGCTCAGGTAGAAAAACATAGAATATATGCAGATAAATGTAAAGCAAAAGTACAAAATAAGCAATTATATTGATGACCCTAATAAGTTTTATAGAGAATTGGGAAACAAGGCACAAAATAGTAAAACACCACCAAGATAGTAAAACACCACCAAAAAAAAAAAGAAGAAATAAATGCATTTTGGAAAAAATGTCTATGAAAATCCTGTGGAACATACCAAAGACATGGAATGAAAAGAAGTAAAAGAAAGAATAAAAAGCTCAAATGTACAAGATATGAAATGGGATGAAGTAACGGCCAGAGAGATTGAAACGAAGTTAAGAAAAGCTCCTAATTGGAAAACTCCAGTCTCAGATGCAGTACTTAATATCTGGCTAAAATATTAACATCTTTACATGAAGATTTAGCAATTAGTAAGAACTATTTATATGCTCAACCCAAACAGACACTAACCTGATTAACAACAGGGAAAACAATACTCCTACTTGAGTGAACTTGCAACCTATGCTATAAACTCGAGGCCATTGACTTTGCCTTCTGATGATGTATTTATATGTCATTTAGAAGAAAACTCAATCACGGCAATAGAACAAAAGGGTAACAAAAGAAAGTAATATGGAACAAAGGATCATTTGCTGTTAACTAGTCATAATGCAGAACTCTTAAAAGGGGAAGAACCGAAGCATAGCTTGACAGTATCACACATTCATGAATAAGAGTGCTTCAAAATGTATAAGGTACACCCCACACTGATTACATTACAGCGATCATGAAACTGTGTCAAACCACTTTGCAGTTAAGCCATGATGCAGGACAAGTTATTGTTCCAGGGATAGGAATTCAAAGGGGGATATTCCAGGGTGTCTCTGTCACTGCTGCTCTTTTGTCTGGCCCTTAACCCACTAAGCTGCTTACTTAATAGGTTAGGTCACAGCTACAATTTGGCTCCCAGAAAACAACAAAGTGTAAAGACTTCTCATCTTTTTGTGGATGATTTAAAACTATATAGTGCATCAGATGAGGAACTGAAAGCACAACTTCAAGTGGTCAAAACTTTTTCAGATAATATAAGAATGTCATTTGGTCTTGATACATGTGCAAAAGCAACCTTTACAGCAGGAAAACTGCAGCACCAACAAAACATCAATTTGGGACAGGAATGTGATATAACAGAACTTGGGCAAGAGGGAATGTATGCATATTTTGGGAATTGATGAAGGAACAACAGCAAAATGTAGAAAAAATATGAATAAAACTTGGTAAGGAATATTTTAGAAGACTAAAATTAATACTGAAAACAGAGCTGACATCTAGAAACAAAGTCCAAGCAATAAACCAATTTGCTCTTCCTGTTCTAAAGTACAGACTTGGCTCCAAAAGGTGTTGAATTGGTTGGAGAGGAAATCAAGAGGGGATGCTTCATGCTCGTCAAATCAGTATTATAAAAATCAATTTATAACAAGACTGTATATTCTGAAGGAGGGATGGGCCTCCTTGAAAATGATTACATGTATACATCTGCAATTGTAGGACTGCATACATATCTGCTGACCTCCCAAGACCCAAATGTAGGAAAAGACTTAAAACATGAGGAGAATGAACCTAAGATTACTTTCCTGTTTACTTTAGCAAAAGCATATCAGCATCAAGCAGGAATGGAAATCAAACCAGAAGTAGATAAAAATCAGGTGACAACTGAATGTGCCAAAAAACAAAAGAAATAATATAAGGTGAAGGACCAGATGAGAAGGCAAGAAATGTGGAAATGCATAAATATAGTCGCTAGTATAGAAAACTCTTGGAACGACCTCATGTTGACCAAAATCGAATGCAGGAATGGTTAAGGAGAGGTGAATTTAAACCAAAAGACAAAAGGTTAATATTGGCAGCCCGAGATTGTAAACCAATGTGTATGTAGTCAACTAAGTCCACTGAACATGTGGTAGAAACATACAAATGTAGGTTTTGTAAAACCGAGTAGGAAACATGCACATCTTGTTGCTGGTTGTCAGGTACTGATGGCAGAAGGACTGTATACTGAAAGGCACGATTATGTGGCAAGACTGTTGCATTGGGGAGTGTGCAAACGTTATAATATACTGAAGTGGCTGAAAAACACTGGAAACATGAGACACAAAGCATTGAAATTTGTATCACATGGGCTCACCCATTACCAACACTCCAAAAAAATAGATGCAAGCAAACCAGATATAGTATTCCATGAAAGAAGACAAAAGTAGCATTGATCATTGAAATTGCTACACCCAGTGACTACAGTGTGTTATGTACATAAAGATGCAAAGTCATAAAATGTCCGGATTTTCAGGCAGATACGAGGGCAATGTGGATGAAGGATACCCAGACAGATCCAATAGTAGTAAGAGCAATGGGTCTTATGAATTTACAGTCGTACTTGGATATGTTACCGATATATGTAACTCCATAGGAATTACAAAAGGAGTTGCGGGTGCTATGAAGAGCACTTGTGACAAACAACAAAGACTGAAGCAATACTAATTTCATGAACTTTAATCATACTTTGACTAAGAAATGGGTCAATTCCCATCATAGTATTAGAAACCCAAAGGACTTGGAGAAATTAAAAAAAAAAAAAAAACATAGCTGGGTACACAAACCAAAGGATAAAAAAGTACCCAGATCTTGGTAGGTGCACTAGTACTAGGACTGGAAAAAATGACCGTGTAAAATCCTTAAGACATGGAAACTTTCCTACAATGGGACTTTGCCAGGCTCAGGGGGAGGATGGTCCCTTTGTTGTAGAAGGACATAGTAGTCCACAAAAAGCACAAAAACTGATAGGCCAAAAAAGAGCCATAAAGATGATAGACTGGACTATTCAGGATAAGAAAGAAATGATGTATTGTAACTGTTATGCAAGAAGCTCATAATTTCCAGACAGATGATGTACAAAAAGATTGAGGGGAAATTAGTGGAAAGAAAAATACTTGCACAGTAAAAACTTTCAAAAGCTTCCATTGCAAGTTTGTGTTCATTAATGACAACAGATTTATGAAAAACATTATGTAGACCCGGAAACCTTAAGTAATTTGGAAAAGAAGTGACTGAGGAAGTGTTAAAATTCAAAGAACAAACTCTAGAGATTTTTGAAAGCTATAAAAAAAAGAAATATGGACATGCAAAAGAATGAGAGAGATCTGATATTGTGCAATATTTATGCAAAAGAGAAAGCTAAATGAATCAATATAAAAAAGCATAAAAACTAGCATAAAAGGCACAGTAGCGATGCAGGCAGTAAACACAGCACTAACCAAAATGCAGTAAACAAAGCTGAAAAAAAACGCTGCTTCATGAACTTTAAAATTCGGATTTATTGTAACACAAACAGAAGACGTGGTAAGCGCTTTCACCTGGATAGGCTTCTTCAGACCAAAAGAACCCCCTCTAGAACACCCTTAATATAGTAAAAAAGGTGCCAAAAACAATTAGACCATTGAAGGCACAGTATACAACACACATAAATGAAATGTTTACTCTAAAATACATTAACCATAGTAAAATAAAAACACCTGTACTACTCATAAAACATAAATAGAGTTATATAAAAAAAGAGATATATAAAAAACAAAAAACTGCATAAATAACTGCATATATTCATACTGATTGCACAACACCTAACAATAAATCCTCTCATAAAAATGTGCATATCCATGTATAAAAAGCAAGTCATACATATCACTTCAATCTCCTGGACTTCAGGAAAGGTCTCAATGGTACTTTCTCTTTCAGTCCAGGAAAAACATCTGCTCTAAGTCTAGTAATCCATTTAGATTCAATATTGTCAGTTCTACTCCTCACATCCTCCTCCCTAAAACTAGATTGTGTAACATCTAGTACTTTAAAACGAAAAAGATGTGTAGAATCATTAGACAAGATATGTTTGGACAGAGCATTAACAGTGGAATGAATCCTGATCTGGTACATTATTCTGTCCCTCAGCCTCCTGTTCGTCTTGCCTACATAGAACGCGGCACAAGCTCCACGGGAGGCCAAATAAACAACATGTGTAGATTCACAGTTTGCATGAACTCTAACTTCATGGTTAGTGCCATAGACAGGATGGTAGAAATGGACATCAGTATCTATGGAACAACAATAGTTGCAACTACCACAGGGTACAGTACCAGCAACCCTATCACCTCCACTGGCCATATTAGGATAACACAGCAATTTCTTTAGATTTGATCTATTCTTATAGACAAAACCTGGGGCAGCACCCACAATTTCCCTCATATTCGAGTCCAGTTTTAACACACCCCAGTGTGATCTAATCACATCCTTCAACCTACCTACATCCTTAGTATAATATAAGGGCACTCTAATACCATGATCTCTACTCCCAGTGAGAACACCCTGGGAGCGACCATCATGGTCCACTACAATCTCAGAGAAAAAGGGTACAGCAGCTTGTTCCCTCAAATTAATGAGGTCTGCCAATCCTCTCTCCATATCAGATATCTGATATTCCCTGCTCTTAAACCTGTCACATAAATCCCCGACATCTGCCTCAAAACTATCCTGACTGGGATTATACTGTGACGTCCTATATACCTGACCCCCTCACAATATTACTAAAGATGTAACCTGGATGCATACTGCATCTATGGAGATAGGAATTGCATTGACACTCCTTTCTGTACACTCCTGTGTTCAATAGACCACTTTCCAATCTCTGAACATAGACATCCAAAAAGGAGATCCAATTCTCAGAAACCTCATGAGTAAATTTCAGATATTGCGTTAAACCATTAACTCTCTCCAAGAAGAGAGATAACTCATCTTTTGTGCCCTTCCAAATGAAAAACACATCATCTACAAAATGCCTATACAACATCACATTCCTCGAAAAATCATCTATACCAAATAAGAACGTGGTCTCCCAAGCAGCCATAAAGAGGTTGGCGTAGCTATTTGCACAAGAAGTGCCCATAGCTACACCATCCATCTGTAAATAGCACTGCGAGTCAAAACAAAAGATGTTGTTCTCTAACACAACCTCCAGAAACAAAGCTAACAAATCCACTGCATCACTACCTAATCCAGATTTGTCCTTCAAGTAATCAGACACCAACTGCACCCCATCTCTGTTTGGTATCACAGTGAATAGGGACTGAACGTCCATCGTGACCAAGTAATATGGGAGATCGACAGGGACAGATCTCACAGACTAAATCCAACAGGAACTGTTTCATGTCCCTTAAAATATAGACATTTGCGTCAACTACTGGGCGCAAGAACCTCTCCACATACAGTGAAAATGGTTCCGTGATCCACCCCCTGCCCGCAACAGTGGGCCTCATGGGTGGACACACACTGTCCTGATGGATCTTAGGGAGACCCTGTATCACTGGCAGGAGGGGATCACTAATAAACAAATATTCATACAACTCATTCGTAATAACATTGGTCTTAATCAAATCATCCAAAACCATCTGTATTCTATGAACATGTATATCCACCATCTTACGTTCCACTAAACTGTAAAACCTTTGGTCTGATAACATAGACCTCATTGCCTCATCATAGAACTCGGAATCCATAACTACTAAGGCACCCCCCCTTGTCAGCAGGTCTAATGACAAGGGAGGCATCACTCCTCAGTTGTTGTAGGGCTCTCCTGTGTGCATAAGTTAAATTGCCCTTTCATTTACTAGACTGAGGAACAGAATAAGGGAACATCTCTACCAGATCAGGATTCTTTCCACTGTTAATGCTCTGTCCAAGCATGTCTTGTCTAATGATTCTACACATCTTTTTCGTTTTAAAGTACTAGATGTTACACACACTAGTTTTAGGGGGGGATGTGAGGGGTAGAACCGAGAGTATTGAATCTAAATGGATTACTAGACTTAGAGCAGATGTTTTTCCTGGACTGAATGAGAAAGTACCATTGAGACATTTCCTGAAGTCCAGGAGATTGAAGTGATATGTATGACTGTGCTTTTTATACATGGATATGCACATTTTTATGAGAGGATTTATTGTTAGTGTTGTGCAATCAGTATGAATTTATGCAGTTATTTATGCAGTTTTTTGTTTTTTATATATATCTGTTTTTTATATAACTCTATTTATGTTTTATGAGTAGTACAGGTGTTTTTATTTTACTATGGTTAATGTATTTTAGAGTAAACATTTCATTTATGTTGTATACCATGATGGTTGTACTGTGCCTTCAATGGTCTAATTGTTTTTGGCACCTTTTTTGCTATATTAAGGGTGTACTAGAGGGGGTTCTTTTGGTCTGAAGAAGCCTATCCAGGTGAAAGCGCTTACCACATCTTCTGTTTGTGTTACAATAAATCCGAATTTTAAAGTTTGTGAAGCAGTGGTTCTTTCAGCTTTGTTTCCTGCATTTTGGTTAGTGCTGTGTTTACTGCTTGCATCGCTACTGTGCCTTTTATGTTAGTTTATGTGCTTGGACTGAGTTTGGCACAGGTAGCGTTAGTCCTGTGGGGAGTGATATATCTTGGACTTATTAATATAAAAAAGCAGCTCCAAAGATACTTGGAGAGATTATACATGCACAGGCACCCAGATATGGAAAATTCCATAATGCAAAAAATAAGATCACAAAGAAGGAACATAAAATGGAAGATTAGTAAAGTAGAAATTAAAAAACAGAAGTTGAAGTTATGGAATATCTGCGAAGGGAAGGATTTAGTGTAGAAACTCTGACATGGGTTATGTCACAGCATGATAGAACAATGAGTCCCCATCTGAAGAAGAAATATGGGAAAGAGAAAGAGATTTAATGTGGTGCAATATTTATGCAAAGGAGAAATCCAAGTTAACTAATATAGAGAAGGCAGCCCCAAAGATATTCAAAGAAAAATACAGGCAAAGGCATCCAGATATGGAAAATTTCACAAAAAAAAAATAATATCACAAAGATGTAATGTGGAAAAGATAAGTAAAGCAGAAGTTAAAGAAATAGAAGTTGAAGTTATGGATTGCCTGCAAAGTGAGGGATTTAATGTAGGAGGTCTAACAGAAGCTACATCACAGTGTGATGGAGTGAGTCTCCAGAATAAGGAAAAGCAGGATCAGGAGACGTGAAGAAGAAATATGGACATGGGAAAGGAAAAGAGATTTAATGTGGTGCAATATTTATGCAAAGGTGAAAGCAAAACTAATCAATAAAAAAGCAGCACTAAAAAGATATTTGAAGAGTAATACAGGTAAAGGCAGCCAGATATGGAAAATGTTGCATTTCAAAAAATAAGAACACAGAGAGGGAAAGTAAAAGATAGGGTTAGTAATGGAAAGTAGAAGATAGGATTAGTAATGGAAAGTAGAAGATAGGGTTAGTAATGGAAAGTAGAAGATAGGGTTAGTAATGGAAAGTAGAAGATAGGGTTAGTAATGGAAAGTAGAAGATAGGGTTAGTAATGGAAAGTAGAAGATAGGGTTAGTAATGGAAAGTAGAAGATAGGGTTAGTAATGGAAAGTAGAAGATAGGGTTAGTAATGGAAAGTAGAAGATAGGGTTAGTAATGGAAAGTAGAAGATAGGGTTAGTAATGGAAAGTAGAAGATAGGATTAGTAATGGAAAGTAGAAGATAGGGTTAGTAATGGAAAGTAGAAGATAGGGTTAGTAATGGAAAGTAGAAGATAGGGTTAGTAATGGAAAGTAGAAGATAGGGTTAGTAATGGAAAGTAGAAGATAGGATTAGTAATGGAAAGTAGAAGATAGGGTTAGTAATGGAAAGTAGAAGATAGGGTTAGTAATGGAAAGTAGAAGATAGGGTTAGTAATGGAAAGTAGAAGATAGGGTTAGTAATGGAGAAGTTATAGAAATAGAAACTGAAGTTAGATTACTTACCAAATGAAAGATTTGGTGTAGAAAATCTCACTCTGATAACATCACAGCATGATAGAACACAGAGTCCCCAAATTAAGGAGAAATCAGTGGAGCAGGAAGCATCTGCCGAATTTCCTTATGAAGATACTTTGGAGTTTTCAGTAGGAAGCCAGTACAAAAGTTCGTTTGGAGTTGTACAGCAAGGGAAGGACCAGGAAACTGTGGCAACTCTGACGCAGTCAGTGTTGTGGAGTAATAGGCCAGTGAACTCCCGTATGTAACAGCAATGAATGACATAGTATGAAGAGGATATGGCACAGGAAGATGTTTTGGGAGTTTCTCTAGAATGCCCACAGGGAACAGTGAAAAAATTGGGCCTTAGTTTTGAAGAAAATGATCTAAGGGAAGAGTTGCTCAATTTAATAAAGATGGATTGACAGTAAGATCAATGAAAGAAATAGATTACAGAAAGTCAATAAGACCCAAAATGTTAGAAGTTTGATAAAACAAATGAACCCAGCAATCAAGACTTTTTGTAGAAATTCATGCAATGTAACAGGTAAATAGGATATAATACTGTGCAGCTAAATTAATAACGGACATAGTCTTCCAAGAAAACCAGCAGGGCAGTAAGGGAAAGGAAGAAATCAATTGCCACCATGGAAATATTGAAAAGAGAAATCTATAAAGCAATTAAGACAAGAAGTGCCACTGTTAGAAGAGTACATAAGATGGAACAGATCAGGAAAAATACCCAAAGGCATGATAAAAGCAATGAACAGCATCAAAACAGACCAGGATCCTATCGCACATTATTGCAAGTAATAAACTAAATATAACAGCACAAGTAGAAAACGTAGAAGATATGCAGCTAAATACAAAGGAAAAGTACAAAACAAGTAATTTATTGATGACTCCAAAAAGTTTTATACAGAACTGGGAAACCAGATAAAAGGAATAGAAACTCCACCAAAAAAAGAAAGATGCATTTTGGAGAAATATCTGTGAAAATCCTGTAGAACATGACAAAGATGCTGAATGGATAGAAGAAGAAGTAAAAGAAATAATAAAAAGTTCAAATGTACAGGATATTAAATGGGATGAAGTAACAGCAGAGTAACTAAAACAAAATTAAGAAAAGCTCATAACTGGAAAACCCTATGTCCCGATGCAGTATGTAAATTCTGGCTAAAATTATTAACATCTTTTGCATGAAAACCTCCTCAGCTGGGCTACCCACCATCTCCCCAAAAAAACTATAATTTTAGGTGATTTCAATATTGACTGGCAATCCTGTTCTGGCAACCATCCAACCCATCATGTAAACCTTCATGGCTTCACCCAACTAGTCCAGTCGCCAACCAGGATAAATAAAAACTCCAGCAAGCACACTACCCTGGATTGGATACTAGTCAGTAAGAGCCCCCAGTCATATATAACAGGCTGCTTATCAGATAACCTCAGTGATCACTCCCCAACATTCCTACTCAAAAAATACCTATACCAAGCTAAACCTGTCATCTACCGTTAAATAAGTAAAAAACTAAACTTTAACCCACTCACATTCATCTCATCCCTCAAAGAATGTAACTGGCATCCTCTAAAGTACCTCAGTCTTGATGACGCAGTTGAATTTTTTAATACTACTTTTTAATACTACCTTCCTGAGCATCCTTAATTACCATGCCCCCATAAGACTTTCCAGAATCAAAGCACAACCCTCCCCATGGCTACAGAAAACCACTAAGTCAGAAATGACAAATGGGGATAAAGCCTGGGAGCACTGGCGCAAAACCAAGACCCCCCTCAACTAGACAGAAATTCCTAGAACTACGCAATAGAGTCAGAAAGCTAATAAAACAGGACAAATTCCAGTACTGCCAGTCTCTGCCCTAGACTCCTCCGAACACAGCCCCAAACAATTCTGGTCCTCCATAAACTCCATCCTACACCCAGGTAAAGTCAGTACCCCTCCTCCTAACGTCCCTCACTCCTCAGAAAATATTGCTACCTCATTCAACACACACTTCACACAAACCATACTATCACTAGCTAAACAACACAACCCCCTCCCCTCCAACCCACACCTTCAACTACTAATCTCCCCACTGCCTTCTCTTTTTCTCCTGTACTTACCTCCAACATAAAAAAACTCTTAACTAAACTTAAACCCACCAAATTAGCAGCAGACAACCTCCCAAGTGAATACCTACATATCGCAGCTGATGCTCTGGCCTACCCAGTATCCATCTTGATTAACCGATCTCTGTCAGAAAGTTATGTTCCCACACTGTGGAAAGTATCACATATAATTCCCCTGCACAAAGGCGGACCCTCCACAGAACTAACCAGTTACCGCCCCATAGCTATTCTCTCTCCACTCTCCAAAATACTAGAGAGATGCATACACTCTCAGGTCTCAGACTACCTCCTTACTAATAACCTCCTTTCCAATACTCAGCATGGTTTCCGACCAAACCATAGCACCACCACTGCCTTACTCTCCTTTACTAACACTATCTTTCAGCATCAAAACAATGGCTATCTCTCCTCTGCTACTTTCCTAGACTTATCTAAAGCATTTGATATGGTCCCACACAAACAACTTATCTCTGTCCTCAATAACCTATCCTTCTGACAATCAGTCACCAACTGGTTTCAGAGTTACCTGTCTGACCGCCAACAATCCGTTGTATGGCAGAATGACACATCTCCCCAACTACCTGTCTCCATAGGTGTTCCCCAAGGATCCATCCTTGGACCCCTACTCTTCTCTGCTTTCACAAATAATCTAGCCTCTGCCACCACACATGGCACACTCATACAATATGCAGATGACTTGACCATCATCTGCTCAGCCCAGTCCCTACCCAAACTGCAAAAAGTCACACAGGAAGCCTTTTCCTCTGTTGAAACTTGGTTATCCAATGCCCAATTAATACTTAACCCAAACAAAACTACACTACTCATCTTCCAACCCACCAAACATACTCAAAACAACTCCCACTTTAACATCACAGCAAAAGACAACACCACTATATACCCAACTGAACACACCAAATTGCTAGGAGTGGAAATAGACAATAAACTAAAATTTGACATTCACATATCCATGACCATAAAAGAAGTCCACAAAAAACTAGGAGCGTTATACAGAAATAAGCATCTTCTCACCAAAGCAGCAAAGATTTCAATAGCAAATTCCCACCTTATCTCCACCCTACTTTATGCCTCTCCAATATATACCAACCTAAGGCAATGCGATCTAAACAAGCTAGAGACCTGCTACAACAAAATTGCCAAATTCGCCACAGGGGCATCCTACCGTAGTCACCACTGTCTCTCACTTGCTGAACTGGGCTGGCTTGAACTCTCACCTCCTTCAATGGCATCAACTCTCACTCGCCCACAAACTAGTAAACCATCCACTAAATGCCCCATCCCTCCAGAATCTACTCCAACCCTATCGCACCACCAGACCACTAAGATCCAGCAACAAAAATCACTTGCAGATCACTAAAGCCAATAACTCTGCTGGTGAAGCACTATTCTCTTGCACCATAGCCAAATTATGGAACTCCCTCCCACCCACAATTACCTCTGTACCATCATGCACCCACTTCAAAACTTTACTAAAAGCGCACCTAAAAACATGCTGGCTATGCCCTTGCAACTCCCACTCTAATATCACCCACCCTATCCAACCACTACCTTTCTTTCCACGCCACTAAATACCTTGATTATAGCAAGCTCAAATGCTAATAAGCCTAGTACTTATTATACAGCAGGAACTTCTTATTGTAACATTTGTTAATGTCTGTTATGTACTTCGAAGATAAAGATTCTAGTTGCCTACTGATGTACTATGTTCTTCATCTGTAAATATGTTGTAAGTAATTGCTATGTTAAATTGTTAATCGCTATGTAATCCATTGTTACTACTGTCTGTTTATTTTAACTGTGGAGCTTTTCTCCCCAGGCCTCCGCTGAAAATGGACCTACGTCCAGTCGGACACTCCCGGTCAACAAATGTAAATAAATAAATAAAATGAAGATTTAGCCATGAGTAAGAGCCATTTATATGCACACCCTGAACAGACGCCAACCTGGTCAACAACAGGAAAATAATACTCCTCAAGAGTGAACCTGCAAGATAGCCTAAAAACTATAGACCCAGTAACTTGTTGTGCAATGATGTATAAGCTGTACACTGGAATTGATGCTGACAGAGTTTTTAGTCATTTAGAAGAAAACTCGGTCATGGCAATAGAACAAAATGGTAACAAAAGAACGTGATGTGGAACAATGGATCATTTGTTGTTAAAGTCATATTGGGGAATTGTAAAAATGGGAAGAATCTAAGCATGGCATGGATAGACTACAAAAAGCATTTGACATCATCCCACATTCATGGATAAAAGTGCTTACAAATGCATAAGATATACTCTACAATGATTGATTACAGTAGCCATGAAACACTGGCAAGCCATTTTGCAGCTAAGCCATGATAAAGGACACATTTTTATCCCAGGGTTAAAAATTAATGGGAGGATGATTCAGGGTGACTCTGTCACCACTGCACTTTTGTTTTGACCTTAACCCATTAAGCCATCTACTTAACAGATTAGTTCATGGCTGAAATTTGGCTCCCATAAAACAACAGTGTGTAAAGACCTCTTACCTCCTTTTTGTGGATGAATTAAAACTTAGCTCATCAGATGAGGAACTGAAAGCACAACTGCAAGTGCTCAAAATTTTCTCAGATGATATAAGAGTGTTATTTGGTCTTGATAAACATGCAAAAGCAACCTTTAAAGCAGGAAAGATGTAGTACCAATAAAATATCAGTCTGGGACAGGAATCTGGTGTGAAAGAACTTGAGCAGAAGGGAGTGTATAAATATTTGGGAATTGATGAAGGATCAACAGTAAAATATGAACAATAAGGAATATTTTAGAAGACTAAAATTAATACTGAAAACAACCCTGATGTCTATAAAGCTATAAAGCATTTGCTCATCCTGTTCTAGCTCACATTTCTGGGGTGATTGACTGGCTCCAAAAGGTATTGAATCAGTTGGAAAGGAAAGCAAACAAAAAAAAATCAGTGTATACTAAGATTACATATTCCCTGTTCTAAAGGAGGAATGGGCCTCCTTGAAATTGATTACATGTATAGATCTGTAGTCATAGGACTGCATACATATCTGCTCACCTCACAAGATCTACATGTAGTGAAAGTTTTAAAACATGAGGAGAATAAGTCCAAGATGACTTCCCTGCTTAGTTTAGCAGAAGCATGTCCGTGTCAAACAGGAATGGAAATTAAACCAGAAGCAGACAAAAATCAAGCAGCAATTGAATGTTCCAAAAAGCAATAGAAGGAATATAACGTGAAGGATCAGATGAGGAGGCAAGAAATGTGGAAAATACATTAATCTAGTTGGAAGTACAGAAAACTCCTGGAACAGCATCATGTCGATGAGTATCTAATGCAGGAAAGGAGAGGTGAATTTAAACCAAAAGATGAAAGGTTAATATTGGCTGAGCAGGATAGTGGACTACATACACCTTGGTTGTCAAAGTCCATTGAACTTGCTGGAGAAACAGATATGCAGGTTTTGAAAATTGCAAAATAGACTTGGAAACAGTCGCACATCTTGTTATTGGGTTTGTTAAACTAATGGCAGAAGGCCTTTATACAGAAAGGCATAATAATGTAACAACACTGTTGCAATGGGGATTTTGTAAACATTATAATACTGAAGTAGCTGAGAAACAATGGAAATATGGGTTACAAAGCATTATAGAAAATGATGGTGTATATTACATGGGATCATCCATTACCAACAGTTCAAAAATAGATGTGAGAAAACCAGATGTAGTAATCCATAAAAAGAAGACTAAAGTAGCATTGATCACTGAAACTGCTGCACCCAATAACTATAGTCTTATGTACGGAGAGAGACACAAAGTCATAAAATACCAGGATTTGTAGGCAGAAATGAGGACAATTTGGACGGAGGATAACCAGACAGTTCCAACAGTAGTAGGAGTAATGGGTCTTATAAAAAAATAATTTATAGTGATATTTAGATATGTTACCGATACATGTAAGTCCATATGAATTGCAGGAGATGTCACTTCTGGGCACATTGTAGGCTCTGCAAAGAGCACTCCTGGCTAACATCAAAGACTGAAACAATACTAATTTCATGATCTTTAATCAAACTTTGACATATGAATGGGGTCCATCCTGTCATGGTATTAGAAAGACTTGGAGAAATTAAACTGAGAAAGGATCCATAATCAAACATGAACAAATGTGTACAAAACTCAGTAGGGAATATTTTAGATGACTAAAATTAATAGTGAAAACAGCCCTGACATCTAGGAACAAATTCCAAGCTATAAACCAATTTGATCTTCCTGTTCTAACTTACAGTTTTGGGGTGATTGTTCTCTAAAAGTACCGGATCAGTTGAACAGGAAAACAAGAAAAATGCTTCATGCTTTTCAGATGATATGTAAAAATCAATATATACAGAGATTATATATTCCTCATTCTTAAAGAGGTGTGGGCCTCCTCAAAATTGATTACATTTGTAGATGTGCAATCAGAAGACTGTATACATATTTCTAACTTCACCAGATCCAAACATACTAAAAGTTTTAAAACATGAGGTGGAAAAAGTCTAAGATGACTTCTCTGCTTAGTTTAGCAGAAACATATCCGTGTCGAGCGGGAATGGAAATTAAACCAGAGGTGACAAAAATCAGACAGCAACTGAATGTGTCAAAAAACAAAGGAAGGAATATATACGGTGAAGGATCAGATGAGAAGGCAAGAAATGTGGAAAAGGCAGAGATGTAGTTGCAAGTATAGAAAACTCCTGGAACAACCTCATGTTGATTAGGATATGACAGCAATGGTTAAGGAAAAGTGAATTTAAACTAAAAGATGTAAGGTTAATATTAGTGGTCCAGGATTTTGTACATTTAAACCAAAAGATGCAGGTTAATATTAGTGGTCCAGGATTATGTACATTTAAACCAAAAGATGCAGGTTAATATTAGTGGTCCAGGATTATGTACATTTAAACCAAAAGATGCAGGTTAATATTAGTGGCCCAGGATTATGTACATTTAAACCAAAAGATGCAGGTTAATATTAGTGGCCCAGGATTATGTACATTTAAACCAAAAGATGCAGGTTAATATTAGTGGCCCAGGATTATGTACATTTAAACCAAAAGATGCAGGTTAATATTAGTGGTCCAGGATTATGTACATTTAAACCAAAAGATGCAGGTTAATATTAGTGGCCCAGGATCATGTACATTTAAACCAAAAGATGCAGGTTAATATTAGTGGCCCAGGATTATGTACATTTAAACCAAACAATGCAGGTTAATATTAATGGCCCAGGATTTTGTACATTTAAACCAAAAGATGCAGGTTAATATTAGTGGCCCAGGATTATGTACATTTAAACCAAAAGATGCAGGTTAATATTAGTGGTCCAGGATTATGTACATTTAAACCAAAAGATGCAGGTTAATATTAGTGGCCCAGGATTATGTACATTTAAACCAAAAGATGCAGGTTAATATTAGTGGCCCAGGATTATGTACATTTAAACCAAAAGATGCAGGTTAATATTAGTGGCCCAGGATTATGTACATTTAAACCAAAAGATGCAGGTTAATATTAGTGGCCCAGGATTATGTACATTTAAACCAAAAGATGCAGGTTAATATTAGTGACCCAGGATTATGTACATTTAAACCAAAAGATGCAGGTTAACATTACTGGTCCAGGATTATGTACATTTAAACCAAAAGATGCAGGTTAATATTAGTGGTCCAGGAGTATGTACATTTAAACCAAAAGATGCAGGTTAATATTAGTGGGCCAGGGTTATGTACATTTAAACCAAAAGATGCAGGTTAATATTAGTGGTCCAGGATTATGTACATTTAAACCAAACGATGCAGGTTAATATTAATGGCCCAGGATTTTGTACATTTAAACCAAAAGATGCAGGTTAATATTAGTGGCCCAGGATTATGTACATTTAAACCAACAGATGCAGGTTAATATTAGTGGCCCAGGATTATGTACATTTAAACCAAAAGATGCAGGTTAATATTAGTGGCCCAGGATTATGTACATTTAAACCAAACGATGCAGGTTAATATTAATGGCCCAGGATTTTGTACATTTAAACCAAAAGATGCAGGTTAATATTAGTGGCCCAGGATTATGTACATTTAAACCAAACGATGCAGGTTAATATTAATGGCCCAGGATTTTGTACATTTAAACCAAAAGATGCAGGTTAATATTAGTGGCCCAGGATTATGTACATTTAAACCAAAAGATGCAGGTTAATATTAGTGGCCCAGGATTATGTACATTTAAACCAAAAGATGCAGGTTAATATTAGTGGCCCAGGATTATGTACATTTAAACCAAAAGATGCAGGTTAATATTAGTGGCCCAGGATTATGTACATTTAAACCAAAAGATGCAGGTTAATATTAGTGGCCCAGGATTATGTACATTTAAACCAAAAGATGCAGGTTAATATTAGTGGCCCAGGATTATGTACATTTAAACCAAAAGATGCAGGTTAATATTAGTGGCCCAGGATTATGTACATTTAAACCAAAAGATGCAGGTTAATATTAGTGGCCCAGGATTATGTACATTTAAACCAAACGATGCAGGTTAATATTAGTGGCCCAGGATTATGTACATTTAAACCAAAAGATGCAGGTTAATATTAGTGGCCCAGGATTATGTACATTTAAACCAAAAGATGCAGGTTAATATTAGTGGCCCAGGATTATGTACATTTAAACCAAAAGATGCAGGTTAATATTAGTGGTCCAGGATTATGTACATTTAAACCAAAAGATGCAGGTTAATATTAGTGGCCCAGGATTATGTACATTTAAACCAAAAGATGCAGGTTAATATTAGTGGTGCAGGATTATGTACAATTAAACCAAAAGATGCAGACTAATATTAGTGGTCCAGGATTATGTACATTTAAACCAAAAGATGCAGGTTAATATTAGTGGTCCAGGATTATGTAAATTTAAACCAAAAGATGCAGGTTAATATTAGTGGTCCAGGATTATGCACATTTAAACCAAAAGATGCAGGTTAATATTAGTGGTCCAGGATTATGTACATTTAAACCAAAAGATGCAGGTTAATATTAGTGGTCCAGGATTATGTGCATTTAAACCAAAAGATGCAGGTTAATATTAGTGGCCCAGGATTATGTACATTTAAACCAAACAATGCAGGATAATATTAGTGGCCCAGGATTATGTACATTTAAACCAAAAGATGCAGGTTAATATTAGTGGCCCAGGATTATGTACATTTAAACCAAAAGATGCAGGTTAATATTAGTGGCCCAGGATTATGTACATTTAAACCAAAAGATGCAGGTTAATATTAGTGGTCCAGGATTATGTACATTTAAACCAAAAGATGCAGGTTAATATTACTGATCCAGGATTATGTACATTTAAACCAAAAGATGCAGGTTAATATTAGTGGTCCAGGATTATGTACATTTAAACCAAAAGATGCAGGTTAATATTACTGATCCAGGATTATGTACATTTAAACCAAAAGATGCAGGTTAATATTAGTGGTCCAGGATTATGTACATGCTGATTTACAATTCCATTGAACATGTGGGAGAAGCAGACAAATGCAGGTTCTGTAAAACAGAACTAGAAACGGTCACACGTCTTGTCGCTGGGTGCGATACACAAATGACAGAGGGCCTGTTTACTGAAAAGCATAATAATGTGGTACGACTGTTACACTGGGGGTTGTGCAAACTTTACAAAACTGAAGGAGCTGAGAGGCATGGAAACATGATCCACACAGCAATGTAGAGGATGATGAAGTTTATATCACATGGAATCACCCATTACCAACAGTTCAGAAAATAGATGCGAGAAAGCCAAATATAGTAGTCCAAGAAAATAAAACAAAGGTAGCACCGATAGTGAAATTGCTACACTCAGTGATTACGCTGTCTTACGTACACAGAGACACAGTCGTAAAATAACAAGATTTGCAGGCATAAATGAGGGCACTGTGGAAGAAGGCTACCCAAACAGTTCCGATAGTAGTACGAGCAATGTGTCTTATAAATAAGAATTTATAGTCATAGTTAGATATAATATTGATACATGTAACTCCATGTGACTTACATGAGTCAGTTCTGGGCACATTGCAGGTTCTGTGAAGAGCACTTTTGGTTAGCATCAAAAATTGAAACAATACTAATTTCATGAATGTTAATCATAATTTGACATAGAAATGGTATCCATTCCTGTTATGGTACTAGAAATCCAAAAGGCTTGGAAAAATTTAACTGAGAAAGGTAAGTGTTTAACCTAGTGCTAGTTAAGGAACTCCAGAACCACTCTGAAATGGTGTACTTCTGGTTAGTGGCAGACTTCATGTTCTTTGTATTAAAGCATTGAATCATAACAGAATTTCTATTGTGTTTACCATTGTAAAATGCAGATATATTTACAGTTTCTTATAGAAATGTCAGTATATGTAATGCAGAGTGCTGATATGCTGGAAAAGTATTCAGAAGAAGAACAAAGAACAAGAACACGTCATGTCAGTCATCCTGCTAGACAGGGGTCCAGGGAAGTAAATCGTGTGGGAAGAAATAGCCAGGGAAATGTTATGGCTAGGCTTGTATAGGCCCAAGGGCCAATAACCTAGTACCAACCTGTGAACCTATAAATATGGAGCATCACTCTTCTCCTTTTAAATTTCCTTTTTTACATGGGGCAAGCCCCCCACATGTCCCAAACGTATATATTAACTCTGAGACTGCCATACCTTGGAGAAAAGAGAATACTCCGAGAAGTGACCATCTCAGACTTAACATCTGCAAGTCCATTTTTTATGGCCACTCAGTCTCAGCATTAGAGGACTTGCTAAAGCAGGCTTGGACATTTTAAACAGTTACCGTATTGTACATCCGTGGTGGTGCAGCGGTGGAGTTGTTGCCTCACAGCAAGAGGCTCTCCCGTTCAATTCTCGTCTGGAGTGCGGGGAATGCCTTCCGTGTGGAGTCTGCATGTCTTCCCCGCGGTTGGGTGGGCGTTCGAAAGACATGTATAAATGGGCGTGCCTTCGTTGAAGGTTGAACGTCGAGCTGGCACCTCGACGTTCGTGAAAATCTACTGCCAATCATTAGCAGACTGGTGTTCCGCTGTGGCGACCCCTAACTGGGAAAAGCTGAAAGACAGCAACAACCGTATTGTACTTTTTTATGTATCTATTTATTTCATATAGTCTGAGCATACTGTTTTTTTATTAGAGAGCTTTTATTTTTTTGTTTGCACTAGAATTCCTTGCTGTAATTCATATAATTTAATCCCCGTCTACACTGGCTGAGGTTCATGCTGGAATATTTTGAAACCAGACTTTTTTGAAATTCAGCTCTGAGAGATAGCTGCTATAGGAATTACACAAAAACACACGTGGGAGTACACACACACACATATGAACAATAAATTAAGAATGTGTTAATTAGCTTCTTTCTTACTTAGAATGTTTTTATTGAGAGAGACTGTAGGATGAGATAGTAATATAACAAAGGAAGATGGAAAAGTAGTCATTTGTCTCCAGAGATGGTATTGTCCACAGTACTTGATACAATGTAGCTTTTTTGTAGTGTACTTTTATAAATATGTTATAGACTTGTGTGATTAAACCATTGTAAACAAAGTGTACAAACTACTGGAAGGATGCAGTGGTAACTGTACATTTACTTTCATTTGCAGGTTATAACATCCCATTGTATGAACTTCTGTTACTTATGAAAGATGAAACAATTCCAGCTGCTGAGACTGAAGGGAAAGCAACAGTGCAACAAAGGCAACTTCCTGGTAACAGAACCAGCAGTAAGTACATAATAAGTATTACAACCAAGGCAACTTCCTGGTAACAGAACCAGCAGTGAGTACATAAGCAGGTCAACAGTCTGCTGGAGGTATAGAGGGGGGATTATGTTCAGAACACAAGGGTGAAATAATCCTCCAAACATGTGAAAGCACACCCTATTCATTATGCTGGGCCAAGACACTTTTCCTAAAATAAACCAAGTCCAATTGCTGCATCATGCCTGCTAGCTACAGATTGTGATGTCCATTCTGAAATATCTTCCAGCTCTGCAGAACATGGTGTGGTATTGCAGGCTGGTGGTTAGCAGTACTACAGAACATGGTGTGGTACTGAAGGCTGGGGTGAGCAGTACTACAGAACATGGTGTGGTACTGAAGGCTGTGGGTGAGCAGTACTACAGAACATGATGTGGTACTGAAGGCTGGGGGTGTGCAGTACTACAGAACATGGTGTGGTACTGAAGGCTGGGGTGAGTAGTGCTGCAGAACATGGTGTGGTACTGAAGGCTGGTGGTTAGCAGTACCACAGAACATGGTGTGGTACTGCAGGCTGGGGTGAGTAGTGCTGCAGAACATGGTGTGGTACTGCAGGCTGGGGGTGTGCAGTACTACAGAACATGGTGGGGTACTGCAGGCTGGTGGTTAGCAGTACTACAGAACATGGTGTGGTACTGAAGGCTGGGGTGAGTAGTACTACAGAACATGGTGTGGTACTGAAGGCTGGGGTGAGTAGTTCTACAGAACATGGTGTGGTACTGAAGGCTGGGCATGAGCAGTACTACAGAACATGGTGTGGTACTGAAGGCTGGGCATGAGCAGTACTACAGAACATGGTGTGGTACTGAAACCTGAACGGTGAGCAGTACTACAGAACATGGTGTGGTACTGAAGGCTGGGGTGAGTAGTGCTGCAGAACATGGTGTGGCACTGAAGGCTGGGCATGAGCAGTACTACAGAACATGGTGTGGTACTGCAGTCTGAAGTGTGAGCAGTACTACAGAACATGGTGTGGTACTGCAGTCTGAAGTGTGAGCAGTACTACAGAACATGGTGTGGTACTGAAGCCTGAAGTGTGAGCAGTACTACAGAACATGGTGTGGTACTGAAGCCTGAAGTGTGAGCAGTACTACAGAACATGGTGTGGTACTGAAACCTAAAGGGTGAGAAGTACCACAGAACATGGTGTGGTACTGAAGGCTGAAGTGTGAGCAGTGCTACAGAACATGGTGTGGTACTGAAGCCTGAAGGGTGAGAAGTACCACAGAACATGGTGTGGTACTGAAGGCTGAAGTGTGAGCAGTGCTACAGAACATGGTGTGGTACTGAAGCCTGAAGTGTGAGCAGTACTGCAGAACATGGTGTGGTACTGAAGGTTGGGGTGAGCCGTAGTATTTGTTTATTTATTTATTTATTATGTATTTATTTAGTGAATTAATTTATTTGATGTTTGTTGACTGGGATAGTCTGGCTGGGTTATTGCTCTTTTTTCAGCACATTACAAGAAAACAAGAAATAAACATGATAAAATAATGTACAATAATTAAGCACAGTATCCGTAACAGTGTAAGTAAGAATAAAACCAGCAAAAAGAGATATGTATTCAGTGTACAGAAGTGGGTAGAGTAGTAATAACAAAACGTGTCAGAAACATGTTCGGACTGTTTCAGGGAACAGCTGTACTATTTCCAGCAGTATCTTTAGTACTCTACAGGAGGTGTAGACATTTAATATGTTGGACAATAAGGCTTTAGGTGACTGGAGTAGGGAGTGACTGTCTTGTCACAATAGGAGGTTGGTTATAATGAGGTACATTTCAGAAAAGGGAGGAGATTGAGGAATAGGAGGAAAGGGAGGAGGAGAGAAAGTAGTGGAGGAGTAGGGACTAGGTTCAGGTAGGGTGGTTACAGTGATAGGTCCAGATGCTGTTTAGGTAGTGTTTGAGCATCTTCTTGAATTCATGGACATGGGTAGCTTGTTCCATTGAATAATGGCAGAATAGCTGTATAAATTCTGTCCAATAGATTTGTAGGTAAAACAGAGGCAATTAAAGAAGAGAATTTACGAACACCTTTATGCCATAGCAATGAAGAATGCTAGTAATGCCTTATTTAAACAGTGTAAATTGTCAGGGTTTTACAAAATTTAAGTTTGGCATTTTGGATATCATCCCTCTGAACCCTATGGGTGGTTGGTGGGAATTAGATTTAGAGAAACAAGAGTTGTTGTGGCATTTAAAACTTAATGCCACAAACCCACCAAGGATTAATGAAAATGTATTTATTTTGCCTATGTTAAACGTGAAGGTGCAGGGACTATAGATTAAATAAATCATAAATTTATGATAATCTGGTGTTAGTAAACTCACCCCTCTGAAGTTGTTCATTTTTTAAGCTTACTTTACTTTCATTTCATTTATATTTCATTTTATTTATTTTCTACCTTTAGGTATTTTTAGTTAACAGTTTATAGTTTTGAACATCTAAGAAAGTTGACAATGACAAAATTTTATTGTTAGAATTTTAATACTATTGAATATTTTTGGTGTATTTTATAAATTTTGTGTATGCTCTGTGTAATTGTCTAATTAGTTTCTATTAATTAAGCTGATTATGAAGCCTTTATAAACTTCCTGTGTCTTTTAAAATGTGTTCCTAAGAAGTCCCTATATGTAATGGGATGAAAGCTCTTGACCTAACTTCATAAACTTTAATTAATTTTGTTTTCTGTGGGAATTCCTTTGTTATTTTAGTGAACTAGCCTTATCCGTTCAGAGTGGCTAGCTATGAGTTCAGCTGTTTTTAGTTTTAATTTTTCAAAGATGCTGATTTTCTCCCAGTATCTGATTATTTTCTCTATTTTAAATTGAAATTTTGCTAATTCTTTTATTTTTGGTCAATCTGCGGTGCTAAACCCATTTTTGTAGACTACTTTTCCGTTATATCTGTAGCCCTCGTAATTTAATGTGACTACTATTTCTAGAAATTCCTTGTGTGTTTATCTTTGACATCTGAAGGTTAAGCATGGAAGTTCTCCATCAAATTCCCCACTAATACACTGCAGTGCCCATGATTTTTCACAGTACTTAATTCTTTGTTTCCCTGTTATCCTTCACATTTATGTTTTACAAATAATAACATTTTGCAGCTACTTTATATTATATTGTGATAGTTTTCCTAACATAGCAGTTCCTGTATGAGTACTTTACTGCAGATGATGTGGTGCTGCTGCTTGGGTGATGTTCATCGTGCATACAGCTGCAGTAATCACAGATGGGTTTTCAGCCGTCAGGCGGTCCCTCGGTCGGCCGAATTCCAAAGTCTTGGTCCGGCGTCGGTTGTCGCCGCTTACTCTTCTGACGTCAGTAAGGCCAGAGTATATAAGACACAGCCGACGCCATGTTCTTCAGTCTTTTGCCTGCCTGAAGCAGAAGCAGTTCGCAAGTGCCGGTCGGCCAGCTCCTGAATTACGAAAAAAAAAAATTGGAACCGAAGTCTTCTTTAAAGCTAAGTATCCCCGTGGGGCAACTTTTCTTGCCTCAGACCGATGTCAGAAAAAGTTATTAATTGTATTTCTTGTGGGAAGCAAATACCGCATAAGGATTTCCATTCCGTTGCATACCTTGTTTGGGCCCAGACCACGGCGTCTCGTGCTGTCGCACCTTCAATAAACGCACTATCAAGCGTCGGGCGGAGTTCGCCCAACACTACTTTGGTAAAGCTTTTGATTATAAGATGTCGGACACTCCGACTACCATTTTGTCCGGAAAAGGACCGACACGCGAGGCCCGCGGGCGACACCACGCCAAAACAGGCTACACGTGGTCCGGTTCTCAGCGAGACGCCTTTGCAGTCCCTGACTACCGACGACACCCCTTTGGCGGTGTTCTCTGTACCCGAGACCGCTGGGTCCTCGGTCCTTTCCCAGACTACAACCGAAGCCCCTGCTAATGTCGAGCCTACTAATGTGGACAGGTCCACCTCCACCCATGGTGTATTTAGGCCCTCATCTTCTTTTTCAATAAAGGCTTTTACTAAATCCAAAGCAGCCAGGCATCCCACGAGGCCTGTTGCACAGGGCCCATCTCCTGGACCCATGCCTAAGAAACAGATGCTTAAAATGGCTGAGGATTTAATTACTCTTATCAGAGGTTCTCAGCCCCCTCCTGACAAGAGACCCAGAGTGGAGGAAGAATCTCCCTCTTCTGATCAGGGATCCATTTTATCAGAACATTCTGATGCAGAGGAATACTCTTACTCCCCTTTTGAGGATTCGGATGCAGAACAGTCCATTCCTTCTGTATCCCCTCCTGAGGATTTTTCTTTGGGGAAACCTTGCACACTTTGAGGGAACACTTCCATTGGGAAGGCCAAGACTTTTCAGATTCCAAGAAAAGACTTAGGGAATTTCTTTGGTTACTTCAGCACAGACCTCTGGCTATACCCCTGTTTTGGATGTACTGGATGATGTCTATTCGAGGCTTGCCTTAACCCTGATTCTCTGCCTCCTGCACCAGTAAAACCTGATAGGTATTAGAGTACCCAGCTCTCACCAATTTCTCTACAAAGGCCATAATGCTGACCCTGAAACCATTTCACAAGGCCCCAAGGGATTAAAGGCCTCCACTGCCAAGAACCCACTCCCTGCAGAAAGGGAATCCAGATCTCTAGAAAGGTGGGGTAAAAAGGTATATACCTCGGCCACCCTAGCCATGAGGGCCTTAAACTGTCAGTTTCATATGATTAAATATCAACAGTTCCTGTTATCACAATTAAGGAACAAAATGTCTCAACCTGAACAACCAGATTTAAAGGAGTTACAGGATATGATGCATAGTGCAGAGCATGTGGGTAAACACACTTTACAATGTGGTTATGATGCCCTAGAGGCTTCCAGTAGAGCGGCTGCTACAGGATCAGTCATTCGCAGACATGCCTGGCTTAGGGAACAAAATTTACCTGATCATGTGAAAGCTAAACTTCTTGATGCTCCTTTACAAAAGGATGTACTTTTTGGTACTAATGCTGAGGAGATACTACGGAAAATGGAAGAAAAAGCCAAATCTATGCAAACTGTCAAGGCTTTCTTACAGGTCCAACCACCACGTTTAGCAGAAATTGGCCTTCAAAAAACTGGTCCTTTCCAGCCACTGACAAGCCCCAAAGAGGTAGATACAGATGCACAAGGGGCAGAGGGCAATCACAAGGATCATATAGAGGCAGACAATGGCAATCTCCAGCACCAAGAGGTGGTGAAGACAGTGCACAACAATACAGGAAGCAAACCCAATGACTCCCTCATTTCCATGCCAAGCATGTCTCAGCTGGCAGCACCTTTGGGAGGGAAACTAGCATTATTTGCAAGCAATTGGCATATTGTCACAACAGACAAATGGATACTGGACATTATAAACAGAGGCTACAAATTTCAATTTCACACTCTTCCAAAAATGAGAGGCATGCCAAACCTGCCACAAAATCAAAGGGCAGAGGCACAACTGCAAATTTCAAAGCTCCTAAACATGAGATCTATACAAGAGGTACCTACACTCCAACAAGGTCAAGGTTTTTATTCAAGACTTTTCTGGTACCAAGAAAGGAACCGACTGGAGACCCATTTTGGACTTATCCATCCTAAACACATTCCTACTGTGCCAAAATTCAAGATGCTCACATTACAGCAACTTCTTCCCATGCTGGGCAAGGAGTTTTGGCTGGTAACATTGGACCTCAAGGAGGCATACCTGCATGTCCCAATCAGACAAAGCTGCAGAAGATACCTCAGATTTCTTGCAGGTTCAATCCACTATCAATTCTCTGCATTGCCTTTTGGCTTATCTACTGCCCAGAGTATTCACAAAGTGCCTGGCATCAGTGATTGCCTACTGCAGACTTCAAGGGATACAAATTTACCCTTATCTGGACGACTGCCTGATCCAAGCGGACAGCAAATGCATACTACTGGAACATCTGGCTTATGTGACACGGTTACTGCTTTCTCTGGGATATACCATCAACAAGGAGAAATCAAGACTAACACCATCTCAGAAAATAACCTTCCTGGGTGCCAACTTGGACACAAACACCCAGATGGCATATCTTCCAGAAAAACAAGGGCAACTATCTCAGTACTTCAAAACACTAGCAAAAAGTACCAGGCTTACTGCAAGGAAAATCCTGCAGGCTCTGCGATTCATGGCATCTTGCATTCTTCTAATCCCATGTGCAAAGCTGCATATGAGGAAACTTCAGTGGTACCTAAAAAATCTATGGTCTCAACACAGTCACAGTTTGGAAGCAATTATACCAATAATTCCATGTTTGCAAAAGGAATTTCTATGGTGGGCCCAAGCATGTCAAGTAAACACAGGCCTTCCATTCTGCAAGCCTCAAGCAAAACAAGTCATAACCACAGATGCCTCAGATTACGCCTGGGGGGTGCACATGAAGGACAGGTGCATTCAGGGCAGATGGTCCCAAAAGGAAAAGCACCTTCACATCAATCAAAAAGAAATGCTAGCAGTGATAAATGCAATTACAGCTTTCAAGGACTTCCTGCATCCAGGACAATTACTGATAAGAACAGACAACACCACAGTAATGTGGTACATAAACAAACAAGGAGGAACACATTCATGCCCCTTGTGCAGACTAGCCATGACTCTTTGGAACTTGGCTCTGGAAAGACAAATCGAACTTCAAGCACAGTACTTGCCAGGACTGGAAAACACACTGGCAGACACTCTAAGCAGAAATATGACAGATCCACACGAATGGAAGTTACATCCTCAGGTGTTTACAGAGATAATCCAAGCGTGGGGAGGCCAGACATAGATTTTTTGCCTCCCACAGGAACCATCAACTGAAAAGTTTTGTTCAAGGACCTTTCATCCAAAGGCCTGGAAAGTGGGCCCTTTCATTCAGTTGGACAGCATGGACAGTTTATGCATTCCCACCTCTGCCCCTTCTGCCCAAGGTGCTTTTGAAAGCAAGAACAGACAAACCGGGGATGATACTGATTGCTCCAGATTGGCCAAGGCAACACTGGTATCCACTCCTGAGGAGCCTAACACATACTCCTCCCTGGTCCCTGCCTCTAATGCCTCTCCTACTGACTCAGAACAGATACAAAACTCTTCACAGTCAGCTGAAAACACTCAACCTCGCTGCATGGAAAATTCCTTGACACCACAACAGTCCCTACTCTCCAAGGAGGTGCAGGATGTCATTTTGGAGGCCAGAAGACCATCTACTAGAAAAGCTTACTCTGCAAAATGGAAGCGGTTTTGCTGTTGGAATGAGAAAAGAGGCCAGGACCCTAGAAAATTGAACTTGCCTCAGGTTTTACAGTACCTAGCTGAACTGCTGAACAGTGGACTTTCATTTTCTTCCATAAAAATACATGCGTCAGCCATTTCTGCAGAATTCAACACGGATCCTCCTTTATTCTCTCACCACTCTTACGACAGTTCCTCAGAGGGGCTAAGAATATAAGACTTCCAAGGAAGCAACCAATACCAGCCTGAGACCTTAATTACATACTAGAAAAATTAACATTGCCTCCCTTTGAACCTGCTGCCTCAACAGATCTGCAACATTTGTCCTGGAAAACAGCTTTCCTTCTGGCCATCACTTCAGCTCGTAGGGTTTCTGAACTACAGGCCCTCATGGCGGTGCAGCCCTTCCTCATCTTCCATCAGGACAGGGTTTCCCTTTACCAACCCATCTTTTATGCCAAAAGTGGTATCCAGGGTAGCCTTAAATCAAGCCATACACCTACCTACCTTTTATCCTAACCCTCAAAACAAAGGGGAGAGGCTGCTTCACACTTTAGACATCCATAGGCAGCTACGTTCTTATTTGGACAGAACAAAGTCCTTCAGGAAATCAGAACAACTTTCTGTGTCCTATGCCATACGCCCTCAGGGGAAACCAGTTACCAAACAGACCATTTCCAAGTGGATTGGCCACTGCATACGGTTTTGTTATTCCTATCATGGGAAATCTGTCCCTACTGGTATCAGATCTCACTCCACCAGGGCCACAGCCACCTCTACAGCCTTCCTCAGAGGCGTTCCTACTAAGGATATTTTGGAGGCAGCCACTTGGAGTTCTGTACATACCTTCACAAAACACTACCACCTACCCTTATATTCCAGAACAAGAGCAGGCTTTGCCACTGCTGTTTTGCAGGGCATTCTGGCTCAACCCAGTTCCTCATAGTACCTACCACCCTATGCATTGCTTTGGGACTCTACCCATCTGTGATTACTGCAGCTGTATGCACGATGAACATAGTACAGTTTTGTACCTACCATAAATGTAGATGTTCGAGTGCTAATACAGCTGCAGTTTCCCCACTTGGTAAAGGCATGGGGCCTAACAACCTCTTCATACCACCTGACTGGGTTATCCTGCTATGTTTTATTTGCTTGCTTACACTGATTTTGCATTACATTGCATTGCCTGCATATGTAGATAAGCCTTATTTATGTATTGCCTTCCTTTTGGGGGCACCTGACATCTGGGGCAAGAAAGACTGAAGAACATGGCGTCGGCTGTGTCTTATATACTCTGGCCTTACTGACGTCAGAAGAGTAAGCGACGACAACCGACGCCGGACCAAGACTTTGGAATTCGGCCGACCGAGGGACCGCCTGACGGCTGAAAACCCATCTGTGATTACTGCAGCTGTATTAGCACTCGAACATCTACATTTATGGTAGGTACAAAACTGTACTTTAGTGCTACTGCAGGACATGGTGTGGTACTGAAGGCTGGGAGTTAGCATTACCACAAAATAATCTGTGGTACTGAAGGCTGATGGTTAAAATTACTACAGGACATTGTGTGGTACTGAAGGCTGGGAGTTAGCATTACCACAGAATATTCTGTGGTACTGAAGGCTGGTGGTTAAAATTACTACAGGACATTGTGTGGTACTGAAGGCTGGGAGTTAGCATTGCCACAGAATATTCTGTGGTACTGAAGCCTGGTGGTTATCATTACTGTAGAACACGGTGTCATACTGAAGGCTGAAAGTGAGCAGTACTGCAGAACATGGTGTGGTCCTGAAGGTTGGGGGTAAAAAGTACTTCAAATTATGGTGTGGCACTTGAAGGTTGGGGTGAGCAGTACTGTAGATCCTGTTGTGCTAGTAATGGTTGGGGATGAGCAGTACTGCAGAACATGGTGTGGTACTGAAGGCTGGGCTTAAGCAGTACTACAGAACATGATGTGGTACTGAAGGCTGGTGGTGAACAGTACTACATTATATTATGCGGTACAGATCGCGAGGGATAGTACTACAGAACATGGTGTGTGGTACTGCAGGCAGAGAACATTGTATGGTACTCGAGGCTGGATGTGAACAGTACTGCAGAACATGGTGTGATAGTGAAGGCTGGGGGTGAGCAGTACTACAGAACATGGTGTGGTACTGAGGGGTGAGAGAGGAGCAGTACTGCAGAACATGGTGGGGTACTGAAGGCTGGGGGTGAGCAGTACTACAGAACATGGTGTGGTACTGAAGGCTGGGGGTGAGCAGTACTACAGAACATGGTGTGGTACTGAAGGTGAGCAGTACTGCAGAACATGGCATGGAATTGAAGACTGGCATCAAGTACTTCAGATCTTGCTGTGGTACTAGATGTTTAGCAGAACAGTACTTCAGAACATAGTATCTTACTGAAGGCTTGGGGCAAGAAGTACTGCAGAATATGGCGTATAACTGAAAGCCAGAGTTGAACAAGTGAGCAGTAGTGTAGGACATTGTGTGGCAGTCATTGTAACTTTATTGTGACTGTACATTATTTAAAAAATATACAGTCACATTTAGAACATTCACATTTTTCTTATTATTCTAATAAAATGTTTGTCTTGGCCTAAAAATTTCTTCAAATATGTTGATTCTTTTGACATCCCATCTTACCCCTGGTCAGTAATTAAGGACCTTCAATCCTCACCATTGACTCTGGTGAGAGACTGTCATTAAAAGGAGGAATAGACTTTCACAATTTCCCCTAAGCACTCACTGAGAACACACTCCAGACCTGGGACTGGACTAAATGCTTCTGTCTCTCCAAACCCCGAATGAAACTCCAGACTATCCACTGCAGAGCACTGGTACCCAGTTCTAGGTATCTGACCCACTCAAACTTAAATATTTGATTTTCACACATACAAAAACTCTTGGGAAAGGCTGGGACAGATTTACCTGCTGTGTCCCTTTGCCCAAATTATAAGGTAATGGCTGACACCTGACAGATACCACAATGCTGTTGAAATGGGGTGTCCAATTATTTTAACTAAAACAGGTATTTATTTATTTATTTATTTATTTATTCCAGTTTGATGACCAGGGAGGTCCACTGGGCTCAGGGAGCCCGTTTTCAGTGGAGGCCCGGGGAGAAAAGCTCCAACAATACATAGTTACATGAATAATTA
Source organism: Protopterus annectens (assembly GCF_019279795.1). Lineage (NCBI taxonomy): Eukaryota > Metazoa > Chordata > Ceratodontiformes > Protopteridae > Protopterus > Protopterus annectens. The sequence goes on from NC_056732.1 coordinate 1,862,321,723, forward strand.
TAAGAAACTTTGCATTACTGACAAATAAACAGGTAGCATTCATAAAGAAACAAACAATTGCAATTTTGTTTAGGTGTAAAAGACAGGCAAATGGCCTTGAGGCTAGATTTTACAGTATAGTTATTTATACAATACAAATGAGCAAGGTTAGCTAGGTGAGAGGTTAGCCAGAAGTAAAAGTGGAGGAGATCATGAGAGGTATAGGGTGAAGAGTACAGTTGCATTTTCTGTTTGAGTAAAGGGGAGAATGAAGAAGAGTTTTAAAGTTTTCGTGGTTATTGCAGGTCCTAAGAGTGGAGGGAAGAGCATTCCATTTTTTGGCTAAGGTGAAGGAAAGCAGAAGTTGACCAGCTCGGCGCTTGGGTTTGTGGATGGTGATTAGGTTTTGATTAGGTTTTGGTGGGTAGATCTAAGTGTTCTATGGGGAGTATATGGTTGTAGGATATTGGATAGTGCAGGGCACTTGGTAGGTTGGAATAGTAATCTATAGGCAGTCATGATTTGGAGAAAGTCAAGTTGGTTATGGAGTTCAATCCAGTTTAATGAGTGAAGGGAGGAACAGTGATGACAGGAAGATTTGGCTTCGGTAGCAAATCTGGAGATTTTATTGTAACATACTTCTAATTTGGAGGATAGTGAGGAGGATAAATTAGTAAGCAGAGGGGTGCCATACAGTAGAGAGGGAAGGAGATAAGTAGTGGTGAGAGTTAGTCTGGTAGCAGGAGAGAGAAAGTGGTTGTTTCTATAAAGTAGGCCAGGTTTTATGTGGGTTTTATTTATGTTTAGCTGGACATGAGTATTAAATTTTAGGTGTTCATCAATGGTTACACCAAGATGTTTGGTGGAGGGAACGACCTCTAAAATGGAGTTGTTATGGCTGGTTATTTGGAATGGGGTATTTGGAATGAGTTTTTATCAATAGGGGAGGACTTAGAAGGAGAGAATAGAAGGATTTTAATTTTGCTAGCATTTAATGAGAGGTGATTTTGGAGCATCCAGTTTTCGGTAGTTGAGAAGGCTGTTTGCATCAGTAGTTGGAGATCTGTTAAGTTGGAGGCACAGCAGATCAAAGTAGAATCATCAGCATGTTGAACAGTTTTAGTATTGGGTATGGCCTTGTAAAAGTCATTAATAAAGATATTGAATAGAATTGGGCCAAGTGTGGATCCTTAGGGTACTCCAGTGGGGGGTAGGATAGAAGGTGGAGGTGCACTGGCCCAGTTTGACAGCCTGAGACCTGTCAGAAAGATAGCTGGAGAACCAGGAGAGAGTTTTGTGGGAGAGATTGAGATTAGACAGATGATTTAGAAGGTGGGTGTGGGAGATGGTATCAAAAGCTTTAGATAAATCCAGCAGAACTGAGGATACTAAATTACCGGAGTCACGAGCTAAATTGACACTATGTAAGAAGGAGAGAAGGGCGGTGTTGGTACTATGTTCTGGGTGGAAGCCGTGTTTGGTAGGAGAGAGTAGCTGGTGTTTGGTAAGGAATGGCAAGAGCTGAAAGTGGATGCATTTTCCAAGGAGTTTAGAGAGAGGGGAAAGGATGGCTATGGGGCAGAAATTAGATACGTTACAGTTTTTGCCACCCTTGTGAAGTGGAAGAATATATGCAGAGCGCCATAGTTTGGGTACATAGGATTCAAGTAGGGATCTATTGATCAGGATGCTAATAGGGAGAGCAATACCATTGGAGGCTATTTTTAAGAAGGAGGAGGGAATGGTAGCATGCGACTAAAGTAGCAAGGCTTTTGGAGTTACCTTGGTGTAGTCAGAATAGGCATAAGCACTCTCAAGTTATTAAAAGTATTCACTAAATGACCAGCCACATTAAAACTTATTAAAATATTTAATAATAAGTAAAATGATTTAAAATATGAAAATACTGATTCCAATACACGGGAGAGTTTCATCCACAGGAAATATGAAAATAACATAGTAGGATAGAAATCACACTGATTTTAGAAAAACCCTGTTTAGCTAGCTGTAGTTCCCCTATCTAAAGAAAACTGTCCCTGCCTAATCCCAGTAGTTCAGCAAGGCAAGAGTGTATTCTTACTTCAATAAGGTGAGGTGATAAATTCTGTATGTTTGTCCTGTTCAACTGAACTCACCAACTGTTCTCAGCAACAGTGTTCAGCAACTGATCTTTAACTGACTTGGTTCCTGTTTTTTTACCAGTTCTTTGAAAAGCAACAGATAGCTGTTATGAAAATCCTATTCTCTCATATCAGTTTCTGAAAAACAGACAAACAGCTGCTGTAAAGATTCTATTCTATCAGCTCTGGTCACACAATGACTTCACATCCAGGTCAGCTGACTCTCTGGCATAACATACCTTCAGAATTTTCTTTTAAAACATATACATTTAGTTAGTTAGAAGAACACTGTTTGATATTCAAGCATCTTACATAAATCAGAATGATAAAAGACAAAAACTTATTTACAAAACTATAGCTAGTCATGATGGCTTATGTTACATAGGGTAATTTACAGTTATTTACAAAACTTCAGCCAGTCATGCTAGCACAGATGCCAATATCTAATATCTTCACAATTCTCCTCCCAGTAACTGAGTATTATTTTCTAGATTTCACATAGGAATTTTGCTCATTCTTGTATTGTTAATATGAAAAACCACACCAGTACCTCCACACTCCAAACTGATGCAACAACCAAGAACTCCAAATGTGGTAAAGAATTAAATGTTTTAAAATAAAGCAGCCACGCAGTAAAAAAACAGTACTTTATTCTAGCGCCTCGGTGTTACCACCTTCTTGGAATACAAACAGGTACCCATAACACTTCACCTTTATACAGCTCACTCACTAATTACAATCCAATTATAAATTACATCCGGTCAAGCAATTAAAAACACTTAATGCTTAAAGCAGACATTTCCAGTTTAGTTCATTATTCAGCCCCTTAGGACCAATGTTTTGTATTTTAAAATATAAACACATTTGTGAGTGAGCTGTATTACCAGCTGAAGCTAAGTGAAACTTGCAGTAGTGAATTTTAATCTTTTGTTAAGTATAAACTTGCAGGTTTAAAAGTTCTGTATTTTAATTTTTTTCTGTTTCCTAATTGTGTGTTTCTGAAGTGTGCTGTGTCTCTCTGCAGATGTTCTTCGTGTTTCACTGTTGCAGTCATTACATTTGGGTTATCCTGCTGGCAGGTTGCCCTCAGTCGGCCTGAATTCCAAAGTCTTGGGTCCTGCGTCGGTTGCTGTCGCCTCTTCCCTGACGTCAGGTCGTCAGGGGTATAAAAGATGCAACCGACGCCGTTTTCTTCACTCTTTCTTGCTGCGCGGTGCCCGAAGCAGAAGCAGTTCGCAAGTTGACGGTCTGCCGACTCCTGAGATTTTCGTGTTCGAGTTTCAGATCTGAAGTCTTCATTAAAAGCTAAGTACCCCATTGGGGAAACTTTTTTCTTGCTCTAGACCGATGTCAGAAAAAGTAAATAATTGTATTTCTTGTGAGAAGCAAAAACCTCATAAGGACTTTCATTCTTACTGTATTCCTTGTCTAGGCCCTGACCACAACGTTTCTAGTTGTCGGTTTTGTGCTAGATTTAACCAACACACTATTAAGCGTCGGTACGATTTTGCATTAAGCTATTTTGGACGAAGATTTAATTATACAATGTCGTCGGATAGCCATCTGACTACCGGAGTTCACAAAAAATGCAATGAAAAAGAAAAAGGCAGGCAACCGAGGTACAAAACTGATGACAAAGTTTCTCCTAAGCTAGTCGCCGGTTCTCAGTGAGGCGCTTTCGCAGCCCCTGACGCCCGCTAGTTTAGAGTCTCAGGCCGCTACCGACTCCCACGTGGAGTCGGTCAGGCCGCTGGAAACTCAAGGTATTGGAGCCTCAGAGATTAATCCCTCAGATGGGTCCAGAGCCGCTGAGCAGGCATCGGCTTCTGAGGGTGTATTCAGACCTAAACAATTATATATTAAACCGACTTCAAAGGCAAAGACTAAAACACCTTTAAAGGCAAAGAAACAAGTTCACCAGCCACATGGACAGGCCTCCATGCCCAAAAAACAGATGCTCAAAATGGCCTAAGACTTAATTACCTTGATCAGGGGTTCCCATCCCCTCCTGATAAGAGGCCTAGGCAAGAGACAGACTATGAATCTTCAGATCAGGTTTCCATTTTTTCTGATTCTCCTTCTTCTGATCAGGAATATTCTCTTCCCCCCTATGAGGATTCTGATGCTGAAGAATCAATTCCTTCAGCTTCTCCTCCTGAGGACTACTTTTTTGGGGAAACCTTGCATACAATGAGGGAGCACTTCCACTGGGAGAGCCAAGATGTTTCAGAATCTAAGAAGAGGCTCAGAGACTTCCTTTTACTACCTCAACACAGGCCTCTAGCTCTTCCACCTGTGTTAGACATTGTAGATAATGTGTTCTCAGAGTCTAGTCTGACCCCTGACTCCTTACCTCCAGCTCCTGTTAAGCCTGACAGATACTACAGGGTCCCTGACTCTCATAAATTCCTTTTCAAAAACCCTACTGCAGACCCAGAAACTATTTCTCAGGGTCCCAAAGGGGTCAAGGCTTCCACTGCAAAATACCCTACCCCCTCTGACAGGGATTCTAGGGCACTGGATAGATGGGGAAAAAAGATTTACACATCTGCTGCCTTAGTAGAAGGGCCTTAAATCGCCAGTTTCATATGCTCAAATATCAACAATATATCATGACACTGCTTAAACAGAAAATGATAGTAAATTCTAATTGTGCAGACAACAAAGAAATGCAGGATTTATTGCATGCAGCTGAACAAGTTGGAAAGCATATTTTGCAATGTGGTTTTTATTCTCTGGAGGCCTCCTGCAGGGCTGCTTTTACAGGTTCTGTCTTTAGGAGGCATGCTTGGTTAAAGGAACAAAATCTGCCTGATCATGTTAAAGCAAAATTATTAGATGCTCCATTACAACATGATACCTTGTTTGGTGTTAAGGCAGAAGAGGTGTTAAAGAAAATGGAGGACAAAGCTAAATCTATGCAAACGGTCAAGGATTTCTTACAGGTACAGCCACCTAGATTTTGCAGACACTGGCCTACAAAGAATTGGTCCTTTCCTGTCTCAGACAGACCTAAAAGGGGCAGATCCAGACACCCTAGAGGCAGATCACAGCCGCAAAGCTCCTACAGGTCTAAGCAATGGGGTGCTTCTACCTCCAAAGGTGGAGAAGACAAATCACAACCATACAGAAAACAGTCCCAATGACTTCCCCCTGCCTGCACCAAGCACTTATCTTCTGGCAGCACCCCTAGGGGGAAAACTAGCAATATTTTCTCAAAATTGGCACATTATAACCCAGGACAAATGGGTTCTAGACATAGTGTCACAAGGCTACAAGTTTCACTTCCATACTCTGCCAAGGGCAAACGGTTGGCCAGACCTGCCAAAAAATCAATGAGCAGAGGCTCAAAAACAAGTTGCAGCTCTCATGGACATGAAGGGCTATTCAACAAGTGCCACAGCAGGAGCAGGGACAAGGATTTTACTCAAGACTGTTCTTGGTACTCAGAAAGGACAAAGCATGGAGACCAATACTGGACCTATCTATTCTAAACACTTTCCTGGATATACCAAAATTCAAGATGTTGACCTTACAGCAGCTTCTGCCCATGCTGGGCAGCAAGGCTTGGCTCGTGACTTTAGACCTAAAAGAGGCATACCTGCATGTCCCAATCAGACAATCATGCAGAAGATACCTCAGATTCAAGGCTGGCTCAAAGCATTACCAATTCTCTGCACTGCCCTTTGGCTTATCTACTGCGCCCAGGGTCTTCACAGAGTGCCTGGCACCAGTAATTGCATTTTGCAGACAAAGAGGAATACAAATATATCCTTACTTGGATGACTGCCTCATACAAGCAGAGAACAAGGACTTTTAACATGCCAAGTGTACAAAGTCAACAAAAAGAAATCAAAACTAGTACCCTCTCAAAAGATGATATTCCTGGGAGCAAGCTTAAATACAACTGCCCAGATGGCTTATCTCACTCCAGACAAACAAAGGCAACTGACTCCCTATTTCAAGGAAATTACAACAAAGGCCCAGTTATCTGCAAGAAAAATTCTGCATGCTTTGGACTTCATGGCATCCTGCATCTTACTAATTCCATATGCAAGACTGCATATGAGGAAAATTCAGTGGTACCTAAGTGTCTGGACACAACATTGCCACAGTCTGGAAACAATGATTACTCTCATTCCCTGCCTGCAGCAGGAGTTTCGATGGTGGGCAAAGGCTTGTCACCAAAACAAGGGACGGCCATTCTCACTACCCCCAGCCAGGCAGAGCCTAACGACGGATGCATCAGATTATGCCTGGGGGCACACATGGCAGGAAGAGGCATTCAGGGCACCTGGTCCACAAACCAAAAGCATCTACATATCAATCAAAAAGAGATGCTAGCTGTTCTAAATGCCCTAACAGCCTTCAAGGACCTACTTCATCCAGGACAACTACTGATAAAGACAGACAACACCACGGTTATGTGGTACATAAACAAGCAGGGAAGCACTCATTCTTACCCCTTTGCAGACTAGCCATGGCTTTATGGGACACAGTATGGACTTACCAAATTCATCTGCAGGCACAATTCCTGCCAGGAAAGGAAAATACTCTGGCAGATGAACTAAGCAGAAACCTCATGGATCCCCACGAGTGGCACCTGGATCCACAAGTCTTCAGCATGATAACAAAGAAATGGGAACGCCTGGACATAGATCTATTTGCCTTCCCTCACAACAATCAACTAAAAAGATTCTGCACAAGGGCTTATCACAGACAAGCTTGGAAAATGGACGTCTTATCTTTCAACTGGACAAACCTATCAGTATATGCCTGTCCTCCACTGTCTCTCCTCCCCAAGGTACTCCTAAAGGTCAGACAGGAAAAAACAAAAATGACTCTGATTGCCCCAGACTGGCCATGCCAGTACTTGTCCCAATGCCCAGCCTGAACCTTACCTCAAATACCTCATCTACTGTCCCAGCAAAACAATCAGATTCTGCACAGCCAACTCAGGACCCTAAACATGGCAGTATGGCAGATAATGTAGCCATACAAACCACATGTCTCAGGAAAGCTGTGATGGATGTCATTTTAGAAGCCAGAAGGCGTAGTACTAGAAAATCCTATGCTGGGAAATGGAAGAGATTTTGTGCTTGGAACCAAGCTCAAGGAACTGATACAGCTGTACCAAATATTCCTCAGATTTTGTAATACTTAACTGAGATGCTGGACAAAGGCCTATCTTTTTCATCAATTAAAATCCATGCCTCTGCCATTTCGGCTCATTACAATACAGAGCCACCAATCTTTTCTCATCCTTTATTAAGGCAGTACCTCAGAGGAGCCAAAGACTTACGACCTCCAAGGAGAATGCCATTACCTGAATGGGACCTCAATTATGTCTTGGAAAAACTCACCTAACCTTCTTTTGAGCCATCTGCGACTGCGGATATAAAGTTCTTATCTTGGAAAACAGCTCTGCTCCTAGCAATAACTTCTGCAAGACGAGTTTCAGAGCTACAGGCTCTCATGGCAGTGGAACCCTTTATCATTTTTTATCCAGACAGGGTCTCTGTGAGAACAAACCCTACATTTATGCCTAAGGTGGTATCCAGTGTAGCCCTTAAGCAAACTATTAATTTGCCAACTTTTTATCCAAATCCACAGAACAAGGGGGAGAAAATTCTGCATTCTTTGGACGTACACAGACAACTTAGATTCTACTTGGACAAAACTAAAGTTTTCAGAAAGACGTAACAATTACTAGTGGCATATGCCGCAGTATCACAAGGAAAGGCCATCTCCAAGCAGACTATTTCAAAGTGGATAGGTCACTGCATTCATTTCTGCTACTCACAGCATGGAAAACCAGTGCCTAAGGGCATTAGGCCACATTCAACCAGAGCTGCAGCCACTTCTGCAGCCTTTCTCAGGGGAGTACCAACCAAAGATATTTTAGAGGCTGCTACTTGGAGTTCAGTGCATACTTTTACAAAACATTACAATCTGCCTCTTTACACTAAATCCAGGGCAGGCTTTGCCACTGCAGTTCTGCAGGGCCTCATAGCCGCTCCTAATGCTGTTTAGCTCCAGCCCCCCAACCATAGCTTTGGGACTCAACCCAAATGTAATGACTGCAACAGTGAAACATGAAGAACATAGTACAGTTGTGTACACTTACCATAAATGTAGATGTTCAAGTGTATTCACTGTTGCAGTCCAGGTTACCCACCCGCCACCCCCCTTATTTTTGCTGGAACTTATCTTTACTTCTCTAATCTATACAACCTAGGTGGTGTATTTGCTTATAGATGAAGGTAAAGCTTATTTTGGTGCATGTATGTTTTATTTACATATGTTTAGCCTACCCTTTTGGGGGCACCTGACATCTGGGGCAAGAAAAACTGAAGAAAATGGCATTGGCTGCATCTTTTATACCCCTGATGACCTGACGTTAGGGAAGAGGCGACAGCAACCGACGCAGGACCCAAGACTTTGGAATTCAGGCTGACTGAGGGCAACCTGCCAGCAGGATAACCCAAATGTAATGACTGCAACAGTAAATACACTCGAACATCTACATTTATGGTAAGTGTACACAACTGTGCTTTAGTTCTCCAACCACCCTCCCTGTTCTTGTGCTGGTATTAGTGTTGGTGGCTCTGGAATTGCCCGCCCCTCCTTTAAGTCTGTATTAGAACACTCCTCCTGGGTCCATCTCATTTGCTCAATTAACTGAGTAAAGTGAGATCATATTCTGAGTCTAGTGTTCACTCTACTTAATACAGAGAGAAGATTTGAGAAGGCCAGCCCACTTAGGTTCTTCCTTCCTCTCTTGCTGCACTTAAAAAAATAAAATAAAATAAAAAAATAAAAAAAATTTTTTTGCACTTTATTCATTTGCATTTGCTGTAGTTGTGTTTCCTCTTACTCTGTTTTGCTTTTCTTAAAAGTACTCAATTTTATTTATTCTGCTGCATTTATTACTGCTTGGTCGTAGCCTGATTAAATTGTGACTGTTATTCTAAGTCTTTTGGTTTAAGCACTTGGACTTCATACAGGCTGTTTACATTAAGAAGGCTTGTGGTCTGCACTGTTGTGGCAGGACAGGTAGCTTACATCCTTTTAAGCTGGGAATTGCTTATTGAAGGCCCAGTGCCTGCTATTCTAAAAGTGTATTAGTTCTGGCTTAAGCACTTGGGCTTCAGGCCAGTTATTCTACATTAAGAAGGTTTGTGGTCTGCACTCTTGTGGGAGGGGAGGCTGGATTCTACCCTTCTGAGCTGGGAATTTCTGGTCACTGTCTTATTGTGGCTGCTTATTTGAACCGTTTCTTTCTGAAATTGGCACTCCTTGTTGCTGTAGCATAGACCAGATTCAGGCCTGCTGAATCTAGCTTTGTATAACTTGAGGCACTGATCCAGGCCATCTTTTTTTGGAGAAGGTTCCCCTGCACCCTAGTAAGCAGGGGCGTGCAGTTAGAACTTGTCTGATTGAAGACTGCTGGAACAGGGCTCAGTTTTGAGCTTTTTTCTGGTTAATTGGGTAACTTGTTTAAATCAGTTTGTTTGTTTTTCTATTGTTTTTTTACACACACACATATATATATATATATATATATATATATATATATATATATATATATATATATAATTCCACTTTATTCATCTGCTTTTACTGTATTTGTGTTTCTTCCTACTATATTACTGGGGGCATTGACTACAACTCTGATCTGTGATATATAACTGTAATTATCCATTTTCTGTGATTTTAAACTGTTTTTTTGAGTGTATCTGCTTTATTTTCTGAAAAAAAAAAAAAAAAAAAATATATATATATATATATATATATATATATATATATATATATATATATATATACTTGTTTCCTGCCTTTCTAAACTAGTATAGTCCAGTTTTCAGGTTAGTGCTGAATTCGGGGCTGTGTTACAAATTTCTGTGTTTGCCCATATCTTACTTGGATAGAAGGAAGTTTCTCCGCTCACCTGTGAGAGAGGAGAGCTTTGAGCAGCCTATCTATCCCTGGAAGAGTGGTTTCAGCCCAGAAATTAGTAGTTTATTGGCCATTTTGGGCTAATTTCTCTCTCTTTCATTTCCCTGCTATAAATTCCATATTTGCCTGGTTTTGCGCGCCGGGAAGCACCAGTTAGCTAGGGTAAAACTATTCCTGGCTCCACAAAGTCTCCTCTTCAATTTTTCAAGACAAACTTTTTTAGACAAACTTTCAACTTAAGCATTCAAGACATTCATTTTTCAGTCTGGCACTTGCTCAAAACCTATAGCAAGCACTTATAAACCCTAGCCCTAGACTCTCCTGTACTGTACAGAAGGACAAGGCTCTCTATTCGACCTTACCAGCCATCCAGTAAAACAGTTCCCTTACCGATCCAGGATTGTCCAAAGGGCAGTTTCAGGTGTACTCTTCAGTCCAGCTGGTGAGTCTGGGCATTTTGAGGCAATGTTACAACTGCCTCATGTACCCAGACAACCCCCTCCTCCTACCACCAAACACTAATACATGCGAGAGATGCAGTTATACAGCCAAACTAGAGGCTAAGCTCTCTCAACCCAAGACTGGATCAGACAGTCAAGAGGAGAAGGGAAATACTTGCATCACACCACCAGTCTTACATAGACCCATTAAACCAGCACCGGCAAAAAACACACATAAATACATGAAAACATACCCGCAGGCTCTAAATAAAAATCTGCAAAACCAACAGAGACCTCCAAAGCAAACATCCAAGCAACCTCCACCCCCCAACACAAACCATGAAACACATATTTCACAAAACCAGTGTGCCATGCAATCACAGCCCTTAAGGCAAAATAACATACCCAACATACTAGTAATAAGTGACTCTATAGTCAGGCAGGCACACTGACATCCCACTCACTAGGCTGAATAAGGAGAAGGTTACTGTTAGCTGCCTGTCTGGTGTCAGGATCCGCCACATAACACAAGCACTCAGGTCACTCCAGAACAAGTACAAATATGACTCTGTCATTGTCCATAATGGTGTGAATGACCTGAGCCGTACTTCCCTGGACTACATGAAAAGAGACATGGAACAGCTCTCTGATCATGTAGCCCAGGCCAGGATGACCCTGACCCTGAGCAGCATCCTGCCCTCACCAAGAATGATGCCACGGTATAAAGAAAAAATTCTCGATTTCAACAATTGGCTAAGTTTCTGGTGTCATTCAAAGGGGATCCAGTGTCTGTCCGTCTGGGATGGCATGCTTGACAAGCCACGCTGCTTCACTAGAGATGGCTTGCACCTGTCACCCTTAGGCTTTTGAATACTTCCCAAGGCTCTTGCCACCCCCATAGTGCCTTTTTTTGGCAAGGCTCAAAAGACAAACCCACCGCCGTAAATAGCACAAGTAACAAAAAACTGAGGGTAATGCTACTCAGTGCCAGAAGTCTAAACCTCATAATGCACGCACTCGAGGTGGTACTCTGTATGGAAAAAATCAGTATATATGTGCCGTAACAGAAACCTGGTTTAAGGCTCCAGAGAGCATGCCAGCACTATCAGGCTACAACTCATACCATACATTTCGGCCACAGAACCCAAACCGAAATACAAAAGGTGGGGGTGTATCCATATTCATCAAGGATACCCACACCTCCAGGTTAGTGACACAGCACGATGCTTCAGAGATCATCCACGTGCAACTAACAATGGGCAAAACTGCAGTTCAAATTTTAGCTTGCTACAGATCACCCACCATGTCCCAGGACCCCCATTCTGCATTTCTGGAAACACTAGGAAACATAAAGGTCCTACCAAACACCCTAATATTGGGTGATTTCAATTACCCAAACATTAACTGGGAGAACTACTCAAGTACTAACTCCCTTGCCCAACTCTTCCTAAAATTTATAAACTCAAATGCCCTGGGTCAACTGGTCAACACTCCCACCAGACGTGACAATATATTGGACCTAGTCATCACCAACATGGGTGACCGGTGTTCCACACCAGAGGTCAACCCCTCGCTGGTTAGATCTGACCATAAACAAATCACTTTGGATATCCATATTCCGCCCCCACCCCCGGACAAGAAAGCCACCATGAAAAACTTTTCAAAAGCAAACTTCACGTTACTTAAGACCGAGGTGGAACGTTTCAAAGCCCCCATGCTAAAGGATAACACTGTCCAAGCTGCAAAATCCTTTGCTAATGCATTCTACGGGCAGCTACAAGAATGCATGGATCTTGCCATCTCAAGCAAAACTAAGGCTCACTCTTCCAAGAAAAGGAAACCGGTCTGTCAGCCTCCTGCCATAAACAAGCTATACAATAGAATGAGGAAACTAGTACAGAAAAGAGTAAAATCCCGAGAAGGGAAGACATCCCTGATCAGTATTCACAAGAAACTATGGTCCCACATAAAATCATCCAAGGCGAGCTTTGAAAGAAAAATTGCCAAGGACTCCAAAGATAACCACAAGGCATTCTTTAGCTATGTCAAGAATCTAAGTGACAATGCACAGATCTGGTAGGAGTTCATGCAGAATGGCACAAAATACACTGAACCGACCGATATCGCCAGCAGCCTGGCAGACAGGTTCAGCGCAAACTTCACCCCCCTCTCACCCCCAAAAGGGACCATAACCATACCAGAAGAATGTAAAGTCCCTGAAATCACAGACACTCAGGTTAAAACAGCCCTCTCCAAAGCCAAAAACTCAGCATCAATGGGACCGGACGGTGTCCCAGGCTGCGTCCTACACGAGCTCAAAGACGAACTAACCCCTCACCTAAACACACTGGTCAAACTCGGCCTCTCCACAGGCTACATACCCATAGAGTGGCACACAGCAATGGTTATTCCACTCCACAAAGGTGGAGGCACAACAGACCACAGGAACTATCATCCTATAAGCCTGACTAGCTTAGTCTGCAAGGCTATGGAGCGCATCATCATGGAACTCATTAACAGAGACATTGGGAACCTCCAAACACTGGACCCTACCCAGTTTGGCCCTGTTAAGGGCTGATCATGCCTCCTAAACCTGGTGGACTTCTTTGAGACAGTTACCAAGGCTGTAGACGAGGGAAAGGTGGTACACACAGCCTGCCTAGATCTCGCTAAGGCCTTCGCCACCATTCCCCATTCTGGTATTATAGACAAGCTCACCAGCCTGAACATAAACCCCTATATCACAAGATGGGTTGCCAACTGGCTCACGGACAGAACCCACATGGTGACAGTTGGGAGCTAGGTCTGTCTCTAAACCGCTTACAAGTGGTACTCCCCAGGGCTCAGTCCTAGGACCCCTCCTGTTCGGCATATACTTCTCAGAGGTACAGGCAAGCACAGCAGGACTATGGCTGACAAAGTACAGAGATGACTGCAAAGTAAGGGCTATAATTGACTCTCTGGCTGACACAGACATCCTCCAAAAGAGTCTCACTTAGTTGGACACCTGGTGTCAAAATCATGGCCTCAAGCTAAATGCCAAAAAGTGCATAGTCATCCCCTTTGGAAACATAGTCATCCCCTTTGGAAAAAACAAAGTACCCACAAACTACCACATAGGTGGCAGTCCCCTAAATATGGAAGAAGTAATAAGGGATCTGGGGACCCAAGTAGATAGTAAACTCACCTTTGATAATCACATTGCCAAAGTGGTTAGAAAATCCTTCCACGTGGCCCACCTAATCACAAAAGGGTTTGCATCCAGATCAAAAGAGGTCATCGTGCCCCTCTACTCATCACTCATCAGACCCATCATAGAGTACAATGCCCCATTTGGGATTTACCTTACAAGACACCTGCAACAGCTGGAAAGACCACAGAAGTACCTCACCAAGAGGATCACTGGCCTCAAACAGATGCCCTATGCAGCTCGACTGAAAAAACTCCAGTTGTACTCTGTTGCATACCGCCTACTCAGAGGTGATCTCTGCCTGACATACAAGGCCATGTCCAACCCAGAATTGATGGACATGCTCCACCTAAAGAAAACCTTATCCCCTTGAGCCACACGCTCTAGGGATCTAAGCCTCACCACAACAATAAATAGGACGTGCTGAAGGGATAGATTCCTGTCCCAGAGACTTCCCATGCTTTGGAACAAGATCCCAATCTACATTAGGCAGAGCTCCTTGCTAACACTCTTCAAAAGAAACCTTGACAAGTGGATGGGAAACAGAAAGTTTACCTCGGGGATCACTTCAGTGGCTCTGCTGGACAGAGGCACAGGGAACTAATCTAAGGGGATGGCGAAAGCCAACACATTCTGGCTAGGCTTATAAATGCCTTAGGGCAGGTAGCCTAGTACCCATCTATGAACCTATTGTTTATACAATAATGCAATGTATTGTTAATATGTCTGCATTGCTAAATCCAGTTTCACAGCTTTGTGTTATCATGTGTATATAGGCTTCATAATCTAATCTGAGTACTATTTCTAGGAATTTCTTGTGTGTTTATCATTGACATGTGAAGATTAAGCATGGATGTTCTTCTCTAATGAATCCCCCCTCATACAGGACAGTACCCATGATTCTTCTTAATTTTTGATTCTATAAGTTTTCCTCTTGTACTTCAAATTTATATTTCACAAATAATGGCATTTTATAGCTACTCTGTTATAGACATTGTGAAGGCTGCCCGCCTAGCTAGATAGGATTTTGTAGATAATTCTGTCATTTGTAAATATTAATGTAAGCTACATGCTTGTTCTCTTAAATGTATGAAAGTTATGGTAAATGTTGAACTTCAAAAATGCAACCACATTGCACTCTGCTGGAGGAAAGCTGATAAGTCAAGCATTGTATAATTGTTTGATCTCAAAGCTGGGATCTGAGATGTCTGAATGAAGAAATTCTTCCTATTGTTTTGAGACCAAAGTTAATGGCTAGAATTTACATGTATAGTGGTGCAGTGGTAGCGTTGTCGCCTCACAGCAAGAGGTTCTCCCGTTCGATTCTCAGCTGGAGTGCCTTCTGTGTGGAGTCTGCATGTCCTCCCCACAGTCGAGTGGCGTTCAAAAGAGATGCATGAATGGGCGTGCCTTCATTGAAGGTTGGGCATCGGGCTTGCACCTCGACACCGTAAAAATCTACTGCCATTCATTAGCGGACCGGAGTTCCACTGTGGCGACCCCTACCTGGGAAAAGCAGAAAAAAGAACAAGTGTCTTTTTTATTGCTCTGGCCTCCTGACCAGCTGCAAGATCAAAAGGGCTGTTAAACACTGAGTGTCTGTTAGCCTGGACAACAGAAAATAATGATGTAATCTGAAATGTCAGTGGTACTGTGTTATCGATTTAAGGACAGAGAGAGAGAGAATCCAAGCTGTTTGCATTTGTCTTCAGAACTGACCACTCACCAGCACTTGCTTTACTCTGTCTCTATGTAAGTAGGATCTTAGACTATAGTGTTTCTCTTAGATATAGAAAGGAAATAGGAAGTCTAGTCTAGCTGTTTTCTGTATTGATGTCAGAATTACCTAAGTACCACCTTCTCACTAGCACGCCTCTGGAACTGTCTTCCAGCCTCCATCTGCACTGCAGTCTCTACTTGTTCAAAACCTCACTTCACTCACATCTAACCTCACAATGGATATGCTCATGCTCCCACCCTACCTAATAACTACTACACTTTCCTCCTAATCTTGTAAACCTCCTGGAGACCCATTGATGCCTATCTTACTTCTTTAACACTAGAAACACTAAAGTAAGTTAAACTGGCATTTTTTGTTACTCCTTATAACAAATACTACCCACTATTAATCCAGATGTCTGTTCGAATATGACAGTCTTTAATGAAATACTTTGTAAATACCTATTTTCCTCCTACATATTTTTTCTTAGTTACATATTTATGCATAATTACGTTTTCAATGTGTGACAAATGTGTTTTTTAATGTGTACTTCAAATTTGTTCCTACTTTGTATTATGTAATCAACCTTCTGGAGCTTTTCTTCCCAGGACTCCATTGTAAACGAGCCATTTTTGGCCCAGTGGACTATCTTGGCAAACAAACTGCAAATAAATAAATAAATAAATACAATTTTCTACTGTATTATTTTAAGCATTTCTCTGTGATTTCTGAACTGTTGACTAGCACTGTGTAGTAAGAAGTATTGTCTTGTGTTGTTATTATTTATTATTAAGTATTTTTAACCTTTCAACTGTGGCTGTTCTAGAGTACATTGCATGTATATAGTGATCCTGTCCAATGTAAGCTCTAGAGTACATTGCATGTATATAGTGATACTGTCCAAGCCACTCCAAATAAGCCTTGCTGTTCGTTACACTTACCATTTGGATAATAGTATTGCACAGTAATAATTGGACACCCTTTGTTAAGGGCCTTATTAGTAGCTGATATTAGTAGTTGGTGGCAAGTGGTACTACTGTGTAGTCTGGGCAGAAGGGGCATAACTGGAGAATCTGTGCCAGTCTTCCACAGGAGTGTCTGTGTGTTTGTACATAACTCAAAGTGTGTGTGTGTCAGCTACTTGGGCAGGGATACGAAGCACTGGCTGGACAGAGAGGGTACTGGAGATTTTAGCTTGACCACTAGGCTGAGATCTGGACCCTGTAGCTGTGCCAGTAGGGAGTCTTATTGGGAATCTGGAGAGAAAGGGAGAAACCATCCCCAGACTGACTGTGATCTCTGTGTGCTCTTAAGGGAAATTGTACTTGACTGTGTGCATATTTGTTATCCTTCCCAATGTGGACACCCCTCACTGGTGTTAGTGGTGAGGATTGAGGCTCCTTGATTGCTGGGCCAGTGCACGCACGTCAATGACATTTTCTTAATAAACCAAGTAATTTTAGTACTTTTGAATAGTTTCTTTACTTGATGTTCTCTAAATATTTTATCTTTCAACTCTTTGTAATGTTTTAAAATATTATAGGTGTTCTTTACTTCATGTTATGTTTTTCACCAAGTACTGTCTAAAGTGTTCAGATCCATATCTTTATAAAGTAAGATTCATTATCCTTTGAGTAATAGGTAACATTTTAAGGATTTGATGTGTAATTATACTCCAGTTCCCAGTTTTTCTCTTTCTCAGAGAATTTCATTCCATAGTTGATCTGAATTCGGACTTATGTTCATCCAGTTTGCTGTAACTGTGGCACATAAAGTTGCATTTTCATGGGAAGTTTAAATTTAGAGGTATGGAAAGGACTTAATCTAGTTTTTGTCCTGAACTGCAGATTTCACCCTATGCTGTAACATATGCCACATTACTATCTTAATTATAGGTTCATATAGGTTTTTATTAAGCTTATGGCCATTCAGCCACATCACCTCGTACTAGTGGGAAATTGTCAGCGATCCCATATTCCTGGATAAATTAAGTCCTGTAAACTGGTTTTAAAGGTTGTTATTCAAGTACTATGTTTGATATGCAAGGGCAGCATATTTTGGTGTCTGTCACTCCATCTGGTCTTGTTTACATTCCACCTCAAGCCTGTGTGTGTGTGGCACTACAAAAACTGTCTGATCAGATAATGTGCATGGAGCAGAATTATCTGAGCTCCTTTCTGATTATTCTAGGGGATTTTAATAAGACAAATCTCAGCCATGAACTTCCTCAATTTACACAGCATATAAAGTGTCCTACCAGAGACAGGAACACACAAGATAATTATTATACAGTGTTAACACATATAACTATACCTGATACCTCCCCAATGACCACCTTGTCACATATATATATAAAAAAAAAACATGTACTTAACCTTCCTCTTATATAAACTTGTCAGAAACAAGAAGATGTTGTTCCCAACTATATTCTTAGCAGAACTACTATCTGCAACTGGTCCATCCTAAATACTCTACCCTAATTAGGCGTGACATTACTTTATGACACATTCACATCTCTGAACATACTCACCTCATGCCCCAACTAATCATCAGAAGGAAGGGATATAGAGCACCCTGGCTAACTAACTAAACCAACTAAAAAAAAAAAACTCAAAGAGACCAGGCATGGGGATAAATGGAGAGCTAAGCCCTAGATCGCATCAAATTTCAACAGAGACAAAACTCAACTAAAAAAGACATTACTCGAGATAAAAAAAAAAACACAGATGTCACCCAGGAGAAACACCAGAATAACAGTTTAGTTCTGGTTCTGGGCTGGTTTAACCTCCCTCCCTTCCTGGTAAATCTACTACCCCCCCCCTGAGAAAAAAGAAAAAGGAAACAAGATTTTTACCATTTTTAATACTTAGTCCCCTTTTTCCCTTCCTAGCTCCAGTCCTAACCCTCTCCCTTCTCTCTTCCTCCTTCCTCATTTCTCCTCTCCTTTAACTCCTCTCCAAAACTTACAAACTCCTCCTTATAAGTAGTTAAAACACCCTAAAACCCTCCTATTCCAATCCCATGCCACTCACCCTCCCAATACCCGGCGATGGCCTACCCCATATTGCCTTGCCCATATCATATCAATCATGATTTAGAAACCCATCCCCAGGCTACCATCCCCCCATAATCAAAATTCATTCATATCATCCCACATCATAAGGAGGCTCTACAGAACATATATATAATATACCTATAGCCATATTGTGTGTTATCTAAAAATATAATAGCGTGTGTTCACCAAACAAAATCCTGCACTACTCTCTCCACATGGTTTCTTTTGTCTAAAACTCAACATGGTTTTCTCCCCATCATAGGCTCACCTCCCTCCCAATCTTTGTTGAAAATAACAAATTAGTATCCTCCAGCTTGAAATAAATATCAGCCGTCTCTCCTGAATGCCTTGGAAAGCCTTCTCGACATACCAAACCCTTCACACCTTCCACCACCCAAACCACACACTCCAAGCCTGCCCTGGCTCTAGCTCTACCTCTAGCTTGCTCAACTGGCTGGCACTATCTCCTCTGTCCAGAAAACAGTGCTCCCTTCCACCAACACTCCCTGCTTCCTCTCCATCCTTGGTCCTGTCCCCTTCCTCATAAATGATCTTCACCTCCCCTCCCAGAGCCCGCCCCAAATGAACCTCACCAATATGCCTCCCCATCAATCTGCCCTGTCCTCTCCTCCTGCCTCCTCCCCAGTTACCCAACAATGTTTTGCCAAAGTTGAATTGGTTCAAGTTGACAAAACAACAATTAAAAACAACAAAACCAAAGTCAACAAAACCCAAACTCATCCCACAACCAAAACCAAGTTAGACCCATTTTTCCCTAACCACACACACCAATAACTCCCACATTAACCC
This sequence comes from Protopterus annectens, assembly GCF_019279795.1. Lineage (NCBI taxonomy): Eukaryota > Metazoa > Chordata > Ceratodontiformes > Protopteridae > Protopterus > Protopterus annectens. The sequence goes on from NC_056732.1 coordinate 1,862,340,996, forward strand.
ATAACGTCATTAAGCCAACTCCAATACCCTAAACTAAATGGCAAGGGCTGACACCAGAGCAAATCCAAAATGTACTTGTACACCAAATTATTAAGTCTGTAACAAAAGCTTGTTGTTAATTACTAGAATAAAGAACTTAACTAAACGCCTCACCGGCAACTAACCATTGCTTGCACTCTTCTCCTCCACTCTCTCTCCTCAACTAACCATTGCTTTCTCCTCTCTCCTCCAGACTCAATCCTCCTCTACTTTTCCTCATCTCAATGCCAAATTCATAAAATAAACCCCACCTGTCTGACCACTGCCTCATTAGCAAACACACAGCCCTATCATACTGAACTCTGCCTCAACCTTAACCTACCAACTACTTTAAAATTAAAAAATAATAAACAAACTTTACTCACTGACTTCACTGGCCTACTCAATCCAACTGCCTTGATCCTACCCCCTCAATGAGCAAAATATCCTCCAATCCTATCTACATACCAAGGTGTGTACCTCTCCTCTAATGTAAAACTTGGAAAATATAAAATTCCCTTCAATAACCTATGCTTATGACCATAAAGCAATCTGGAAAAAAAATCTATTCCCTCCTTCTAATAAGTCAGGCTTATGCTCTCCCTCATAAATTAAATAATCAAGGTCTCATCTCTAATCTCCTCAGTCTCCATATCTCCCCTTAATCTATCCCTCTTCTCTCATCTCTTTCCTCTCTTTCTGTCCTTCCTTTTTTTCCTTTTAATGTCATCTTATCTCTATGTTCATTTGTCAAATTTCATGTGATCAATATCAATCTGTTAAAACATGCTTATAGTGCCGTCTACAATGCAGCTTTGGTCTTTTCTCTCCACTGTCTGATTCATTTGCTTCCTACCTATAAGAGCAAGTTAAAATCTGCTAAACCTGCTATCACTACTGTGAGAAGGTGGACTATTGAGGCAAAGTTGAAACTGCAAGTCTTCTTTGATTGTATAGACTGGAGTGTCTTTGAAGAATCTGCTGCTAACTTGCATGAACTGGCAGACACAGTAACATCTTATGATCTGAAGTAGGCACTTCATTTGTCAGCAACATTTGGGATACGGATCCGATCTTGGATCCGAGCCGGCAACTTCTACCACAGCATAGATCCGAGCTCCTAGCTCCCCCCATTACCCATAATCCCCTGCCAACCCTGACTGACCTCAGATCTAGTTTGCCGCGCTTCAAGCTACAAGCTAGGTTCCTGTGCTCCTGGTATAGTCGAACTTTGTGAGAAAAAATTTTCAATTTTTCTTCCTTTCTCTTTGTGTGAGTGAGAGCGATTGTTTAGGCATTCCCTATAGCCCTTTTTTACCTCTCTTAAATTTAATTTAATTTAATTTGTGGTCCTTCTCCTCCCTGCCCTCGCTGGTCGTAGTGTGTGTGGTGTGTATAGGGGCCCAGTGGATGTGTTTCCTTTATTTTATAATGTCGGAGGCCCCTAAAGCCACTTTTTCAAAGTGCACCGAGTGTGGCCATAAGCTTTCACCAGCGGATGGCCACACTCGGTGCGTTAGATGCCTTGGGGTTGAACACCTCTCCTCTGGATGTGCGATCTGCACGGCGTTCAACCCCAGGGCACTTAAGGACCGGAGGACGAAGCTGATTCTGGCGGGCCTTTTGCCCCCAGATCCGGCTCCGGCCACCGGTGCTTCTGTGGCCGCTACCCAACCTTCGGTGGCGGCCACTCCGGTCGGGACTCAACCTCTCGCTTCGGCTCCGGAGGATAGGGAGGCCAGGAAAGCCAAGCAGAAAGAGAAGCACCATAAGCGGCGGGCCGAGGACTCCTCCTCAGCCCCACCCGCTAAACGGGCTTCTCCCTCCAGAGCTTCTGGGTCGCCTCCTCCTCGGATCCGGTCCCTTTGCTTCTCACCGGGACCCGAGGAGGAGTTTACCCGGTCCCCGTCGAGGTCATCGAGGCGGCACTGCAGGCCTGCCTCAGTGGCCTCTTCGAGGTCCACTTTTAGTATGTCAGATGCACACATGGACCGGATGATGAGGAGGTTCATCCAGGCCCAGCTGCTGATGGGAGTGCTCTTGCCCCCCCCCTCCGGGGTGGAGTTCGACCCCATTTATTGCTCCAATCGCTCCTTCTCCGACCCGTTTTCCGGGTTCGGAGCGTTCGGAGCTGAGCCGCGTTGGATCCGGGGGCGGGTCGGAGCCGACAGTGCTGGGCACTTCGGCTCCGACTGGTCCCTCGAGCTTGTCGGATCCAACCTCTCGGAGCCATGGACCGAACTTCAGATCCGAAGGATTCGGTGTGCCTTCGGCTCCATCCCGGTCAGAGCACACGGGTCCTTCGGATCCGATGGTCTCGGCCCCGGGTCCGATCCCCGCTTCGGATCCGAGTGGGAGTCGGCTCTCGGATCCGATCGAGGGCGGCTCCCCCTCGGCTTTCGCTGCGGTGGAGAGGGCACTGTTGAGTGCATCCGGGCCTCTGGTCCTGGCTTCGGCTCCCCCCTGCACTCCCTCTCAGCTGGTTCAGGCTCCCATCACCCGGCCTTTGGGGCAGCCTGCTTCAACGCCTCTGGGTGTTCCTTCGGAACATGACATTGCAGGTGAGGCTTCCTCGGACAGCCCCCTCGAGGAGGTTCCTCACAAGGCTAAGTGTAAGAGGAGGCACGTGGACTCCCCTGAGTCCCTTACAGAAGATACGGACTTAGATGAAGGGGAAGACTCCCCAAAATCACCCCCCGAGGTTGTCTCCTTTGGAAATATCATGGAAATGCTTAGGATTAGGGGGGTTGGTCTGCCCCCAAGGCTTCCTCCGATGAGTCCGTATTCCTAGAGGCATTCGAGGCAGGGCCATCTACCTCTTGGGTGTCCCCTCCCCCCCGATCCCCTGGTGGACCTTATCTCTACCAGGGCTTGGAAGGAACCGGACACTGTAGAGCCAGTCCCCAAGCACCCAGATATGATCTTGGGTGCCCCTGCAGCGAGAACCCATTGGAGCAGAGGTCCCCCCGTGGATGCCATGTTGGTGGAGGTGGCCACCAAGAGAGAGTTGGCTCAGGAGAGCTCCGTGGTCCACCCACCGAGCAAGGAGTCTTGTGCGATGGACCGCCTTGGGAAGCGGGCCTTCAGTTCAGCAACCTTCTCATTAAGGGCACTGAACTATATGGCACACGTCATCCGGATGCAGCGGGATCTAATAAAAGTATACGCTGCTTCCCCCCAGAGTCCATGTCGGAAGGGGACAAACAACTGTACTCCTCCCGAATGTCTACTCTACATTCCATTTCTAACACCTCTATGCGGCTCTTGTCTCACGCCACTGAGGGAACCACTAGAGCTGGTGGAGTCGGCCTGGTCATGAGGCAACAAGCCTGGCTCCGACATTGTGACTTCTCTGAACCCTTTAAGGCGTCATTCGTGAATGCCCCCTTTGATGGTTCTGCACTGTTCGGCAAAACCGTTCGTGACACTTTAGTCCAGAGTGAGAAAGACAGGAAGACTCTGTCTGCCATCGGAGTCCGCTTTTCTGCTCCCCAGAGGTCCTTTTCCAAGAACCAAAATGGTCAGAAGAAGATGTGGTTCCGGAAATCACAGCAATCCCAGTCTGCTCCAGACAACCAGTCCTCTCGTGGCAGAGGAGGACAGGGAGGACACCGCCCTAGAGGCAGAGGGGGTCCCAGGAATTTTGGGTCCAGAGAACCCTTCCCTGAGAGACCCACACAGAACCCCTAAGGGGCTGCCCGACTGCTCCTGTCTGGAGGCAGTCGGGGTCGTTTTTCAGGGCACTAGCAACATGGGAGTCCATAACGACAGATCGCTGGGTGCTTCGAATAATATCCAGAGGTTATCAAATTCCCTTTATTGTAAACCCCAAAACCGAAAGCCTCCCTGATGTACCACCCAGTCAGAGGGAGGCGGCTGCTACAGAAATTCAGCAGCTTTTACAAAAAAGAGCCATCCAACCCATCCCCCCAGATCAGCTCGGATCAGGGTTTTACTCCAGGTTCTTTCTGGTGCCAAAAAAGACGGGGGACTTAAGGCCCATCCTCGACCTCTCTCTCTTGAACCTGGCAGTCCCCAAAGAAAAGTTCCAGATGGTCACGCTGCAATCTATTCTCCCTCTGTTACAGGAGAACGACTGGATGTGCTCGATAGACCTCAAGGATGCATACTGTCACATTCTAGTGGACAGACGCTCCAGGGGGTTTCTCCACTTCCGGCTGGGAGCCAGTCACTTTCAGTTCAGGGCCCTCCCCTTCGGTCTCACCTCAGCCCCCAGGGTGTTCACCAAAGTCTTGGCAGTAATAGCGGCCCACCTGAGACTCCAGGGAATTCAGGTCTTCCCGTACCTGGACGACTGGCTCCTCATCGCCCCAACAAGGCATCTACTCTGTTCATGCAGGGATTACTTCCTCAATCTTGCTCCACGCCTAGGGTTGACTGTCAGCATGGCCAAATCCTCTCTGGCTCCTACACAGGTAATAGATTTCATAGGGGCGAGATTGGATTCCAGACTAATGCTTGCTTTCCTGACTCCAGATCGGCTTCAGAACCTGAGGTTGCATGTACAGGCCATCCTCCAACTCCAAGCCCCACCGGCGGATTTGGTCCTGAGGGCTCTAGGATCCATAGCGGCAGCAATTTCTCTGTTGACTTAGCCCGTCTAAATATGAGGGTCCTACAGTGGACCCTCCAGGTACAATGGTCCCTGTCCCGCAACACTCTGTCTCATCCCATTTCCCTAATCAGGGCTTGCAGAAGGTCGCTCGTGTGGTGGCTCCAGTCGCCGAGCCTCCACACAGGATGCCCATTCTCGATGCCTCCTCCCATCGCCACAGTGACCACGGATGCCTCTCGCCTGGGGTGGGCACTATTCAGGCAGAATGGTCCAAGGCACGTGGAACGACATAGAGACCTCCTTGCATATCATTGTCCTAGAGATGAGGGCGGTGCTTTTGACGTTGCAGGCACTTCACAGCCTTCTTCCAATTGGGAAAATTGCGGTACAAACAGACAACATGTCAGTTGTCTGGTACATCAACAAACAGGGGGGAACCGGGTCTTATCCTCTTTGCTGCAAAGCCATGAGAGTGTGGGAATGGGCGATATCCACCAACCGCTTTCTCATTACAACGCACATTCCGGGACGGTCCAACATCTTAGCAGACAGGCTCAGTCATACAATTCTGACCCCATACAAATGGTCTCTCAATCCTCTAGTAGTGAAGCGAGTGTTTGCCCGATGGGGGCAACCCTGTTGCGATCTTTTTGCCTCTCCCTCAAATACCAAATGCAACAGTTACTTCGCTCTGATCCCCCCTCAGGGGGAGTCCCCGAGAGACTCTCTAGTACATGCTTGGCCTCCCGGTCTTCTTTACACTTACCCTCCACTGCCCCTGATGCTAAAACTTTTACAGAAAGCCAGTCGGTTGGAGAGCAGGATGATCCTCATTGCCCCATTCTGGCCTCATCAGACGTGGTTCCCGTACCTATGGTCTCACATGATTCATCCACCCTGGATTCTGGATCCCATTCTGGATCTCATTACTCACCCTCTGGGTCTTCTGACCCCCAACCTGGTCAACCTCAAGCTGACAGCTTGGTTGCTCCTGTTCCACTCCTGATAAGGACTCCTGGAATTTCCTCACCAGTCAAAGCTATTCTAGTAGCAGCACACAAGCCATCCACCAGAAAGGTCTATCGGAGTAAGTGGAAGCGTTTCTCCATCTGGGCTGAGCACCATCACTTAGATCCTTTTACGGCGCCTTTAACTTCAGTTTTGGATTTCCTAACTACACTCTTTCATCAGGGGGCTAGCTGCTCTACAGTCAAGGTACAACTAGCAGTGATTTCCCACGATCATGTAGGGCATGAGTCAGGCCCTCTTATTACCTCCAAGCTCTGTAAAGCTTTTCTCAGGGGTACCTTCCTCCTCAGACCTCCTGTTCGGGAGGTAGTACCCCCATGGGATTTATCATTGGTTCTACAGGCCTTGACAAAGCCCCCTTTTGAGCCGACGGCCACGGTTGATCTTAAATACCTCTCTTGGAAGACGGCCTTTCTGGTGGCAATTACTTCAGCTAAAAGAGTCTCTGAACTTCAGGCTCCATGTGTCAAACCACCGTATTTGTCCTTCCATCAGGATAGAGTTTACCTCAGGATCAAGCCATCCTTTCTACCTAAGGTATCTATCTGTTAATCTTCCCGTGTTCTTCCCCAACTATCAGAACAAAGGAGAATATCAACTACATTCTTTGGACGTGCACAGACAATTGCGTTTTTATATAAATCGAACTGCTGGTCATAGACAATCCGACCAGTTGTTTGTCTCCTTCGCAAAAACTAATTTAGGCAAGTCAGTTTCTAAAGTTACCCTATCACGGTGGATAGCTAATTGTATCCTCTTAGCATATCACAGTTCGGGAAGGCCTGCACCTCAGGGAGTCTGCGCTCATTCTACTAGAGCCGTTGCTACATCGGCTGCGTTTAGATCTAGGGTTCCCTTGGATGATATTTGTTCCACAGCCACTTGGGCTTCATCTCATACCTTTATCAGCCATTACAAACTGGATGTTGTCTCCCGAGGTAGGGCATCCTTTGGCTCTGCAGTGCTCCGGAATATCCTTCCATAAAGGCCACCCAAGATTCAGGTAGCTGGGGACTCTGTCCCAAAGGTTGCTGACAAATGAAGTGCCTACTTCAGATTAAGAAGTTATGTACTCACCATAGCGTTCCATCTGAGTACGTATCTTCATTTGTCTGCAACCATCCCCCCTCCTTCCCCCTGACCAATATGATTCTGACTAGGAGTTGTCCTAGATGAGTCCCTTCTGGGACATAGTAACAGTTGTTATATGGGGCAAACTTGATCTGAGGTCAGTCAGGGTTGGCAGGGGATTATGGGTAAAGGGAGGAGCTAGGAGCTCATATCTATGCTGTGGTAGAAGTTGCCGGCTCGGATCCGACATCGGATCCATATCCCAAAGGTTGCAGACAAATGAAGATACCTACTCAGATGGAACGTTATGGTGAGTACATAACTTCTTATAAGTTTCTGTGAAGACGTGTGTTTCCACTAAGACCTGGTTGAAATTTAAAGGGACACTCTGCCAATTGGAAATGAAGTTCCAGTCTTCAGACTGAGAATTTAACATTGCAAAAGTTACCTCCCATTTTCTGACATCACTTTTTAGGTCAAAGGCAGTGCTGCCCATAGCATCATCTTTCTATTTCCAGTCTTTACAGTCCTGTTTCTGGGTTTTATTGACCTTTTGCAGTCTAGGCTGCCACGGTGGTGCAGCGGTTAGCATTGCCGCCTCACAACAAGAGGTTCTCCGGTTCGATTCTCGGCTGGGGTGCCTTCTGTGCGGAGTCTGCATTTCCTCCTGTGGTCGTGTGGGTTTCCTCCGGGTGCTCCGGTTTCCTCCCACATCACAAAGACATGCAGTTTAGATTGGATACTCTAAATTGGCCCTAGGTGTGTGTGTGTACATGTGTGTGCCTTCTGTGGAAGCTTGGGTGCCGGGCTGGCAACTCGACACTGTAAAACTCAACTGCCAATCATGAGCGGACAGATAATCCACTGTGGTGACCCCTAACCGGGAAAAGCCGAAAGAAGAAGACAGTCCTGTTTTTGTTCCCTATGAAAAGAAGTCTTCTTATTCTTGGTTACACACTAGGGTGCTTTCAGTGTCACATTTTCTTAAGTTAACACAGAATTATGTATACAGTAGCTGATGTCCTTCAAGAGTGCAATTGCAGTCCTTACATATGGGTTGTCCTGCCTCAGGCAGCCCTCGGTCAGCCCGATTCCAAAGTCTGGGTCGCTGATGTGGGGTATATAAGCATCAGCCGCGCCATCTTCCTCAGTCTTTCTTGCGCAGAAGCAGTTCGCAAGTGCCGGTCGGTCAGGTTCATAGGTTCATAGGTTAGTACTAGGCTAACTGCCCTTGTGGGCCATTTTAAGCCTAGCCAATTACCTCATGTGAGAATCAAACCCTGCACCTTGTGTCTACAAGGTAAACACCTTAACCATTTTGCTATCCTCCCACCCTCCCAGCTCCTGTGTTTAGTCATCAAAAGCTTTTTCTTGCCTCAGCCGATGTCAGAAAAAACTGAAAAAATTTAATAACTGTTTGTCTTGTGGTAAACAAATACCTCATAAGGACTTCCATTCTTACTGCCTCCCCTGCCTTGGCCCAGAGCCTGTGCTGCCTGTGCTTGCTTCAATGGCAGAGTTTGCTGAAGACATTTTTGATATAAAATACTGTTATACATGCCCCCGGAACAACCAACACCTCTTATTTCTAGACCGGGACCGACATTCTCGCCCGCGACTTCCAACCGACACCACGCCAAAACTGCAGTGCATCAGTCTCTTCTGAGGCAGTTGTTCCACCGGTGCCGGTGTTGATTTTTCCACCAGAAAAAAGCCCCCAAGACTTGCCTGAGACCATACCAGTGGACAAGGCTACTCCAGCACGTGGGGCAGCTAGGCCCCCTATGTCTATGTCTATCAAAGCCTACACACGTGCTAAGGCTGCTAGCCAGGCTAAGTCTCACCCTCCTAAAGCTTTGCCTCAGCCCACTACTGATAAACAAATCATGTCTTTAGCTGCAGATTTAATTTCTTTAATCAGAGGCTCCCAGGCCCATCCTGAAAGAGGATCTCAGCCACCTTCTGAAAAAAGGCTCCGGGTTGAGCATACTGACACCCTTTCTTCAGATGAAGCCTCTGGTGACTCTGATCACTCAGATACCCAGGAAGAGTCCTTCCAGGCCTACGAGGATTCAGATGCGGAGGATTCTCTTCCCTCTGCCTCTCCTCCTGAGGATTTTACTTTTGGGGAAATTCTTCACTCCATGAGAGAGCACTTTCAGTGGCAAGGCCAGGAATTCTCCTTCAGGAAACTAAGGTTCCCCAACACAGGCCTTTAGCTATCCCTCCAGTGTTAGATGTATTGGATGATGTGTACTCAGACTCGAGTGCTTCTCCTGATTCTCTCCCCCCTGCTCCTGTCAAACCGGACAGATACTACAGGGTTCCTGAAACTCACAAACACTTTAAGGCCCATGCTGTTGATCTAGAAACAATTTCCCAGGGGCCCAAAGGGGTGGCCACATCCTCGGCCAAAAATCCTTTGCCCTCAGACAGGGAAGCTAGGTCCCTGGAGAGGTAGGGTAAAAAAGTTTATACCTCAACCACACTTGCCATGAGGGCCCTCAACTGCCTTTTTCATATGTTTCAGTATCAGGATTTCTTGACGGATGATTTGCAGAAAAAGTTAGCCTCTCCTGAGCCTTTAGATAGAAAGGCCTTGCAGGATTTGGTCCATAACACACAGCAGGTTAGCAATCATTTTCTTCAGTGTGGTTATGATGCATTGGAAGCTTCATGTAGGGCAGCTATGACAGGGGCCATCATACGTAGACATGCATGGTTGAAAGAACAGGCATTACCAGATCATGTTAAAGCAAAGCTTCTAGATGCACCTCTGGAAAAACACAAGCTATTTGGTACTAATGCTCAGGATGTGTTGAAATCAATTGAGGAAAAGGCTAAATCAGTGCAAACAGTCAAGGATTTCCTACAGGTTCAGCCACCTAGGTTCAGCAGGAATTGGCCTTCTAAGAACTGGTCCTTTCCGGACACTGACAAGTTTCAAGGGGAAAAAAGGCGCGTGCCGAGGAAGGGCAATACAGAGGCTCCTACAGGGGCATGGCAATGGCAACCGACTAATCAGGAGGGGGGGGCGCAGGAACCCCCCCTCCACAAGGACAATCTCAATGACATGACTTTGACACACCAAGGCTCAAAGAGAAGCACCTTAGGGCGGAAACTATCCTTATTTTCAAAAAATTGGCATATTTTAACAAAGGACAAATGGATTCTGGACATAATAGACCAAGGCTACAGGTTCCACTTCCATACTTTACCAACAAGACAAGGCATGCCAAACCTGCCACAAAATCAAAGGGCAGAAAGTTTCAAAGCTGAGACAAATCAAAGCAATAGAAAAGGTTCCTCCTCAGGAACAAGGCCAGGGATTTTACTCAAGACTGTTCCTTGTTCCAAGAAAAGAAAAGCAATGGAGACCTATACTGGACTTGTCCGCAAACACTTTTCTCATTGTACCAAAATTCAAAATGCTGACGCTACAGCAACTCCTTCCCATGCTGGGCAAGGGGTCTTGGCTGGTTACTCTGGACCTCAAGGAGGCATACCTGCATGTCCCAATCCGACACAGTTGCAGAAGATACCTCAGATTTCTTGCAGGGTCAGAGCATTATCAATTCTCAGCATTGCCTTTTGGCTTATCTACTGCGCCCAGAGTATTCAGGAAATGCCTGGCATCAGTAGTTGCACACTGCAGACTCCAGGGGATACAAATATACCCTTACCTGGACGACTGCCTTATACAAGCGAACAGCAAGCAAGCCTTGACAAAAAACTTGAATTATGTCATTCACTTACTACAGGCTTTGGGATACACAGTCAACTTACAAAAATCAAGACTACTGCCATCCCAACAAATAATTTTTCTTGGAGCCAAACTAGACACAGAAACACACATGGCTTACCTCACAGAAGAGAAGCAAGAACAATTACATTACTTCAAAAGCCTAGCAAAGCTCACCCAGATGACTGCAAGGAAAATCCTACAGGCCCTGGGTTTCATGGCATCTTGCATTCTGCTGATTCCACTGGCAAGACTACACATGAGAAAATTACAATGGTATCTAAAAAATTTATGGTCTCAGCACAGCCACAACTTAGAAGCAATTATCCCACTCATCCCATGTTTACAAAGGGAATTTTTGTGGTGGGCCCAAGCAAGCCAGTTAAACAAAGGTATGCCTTTCAACAAACCTCAAACAAGCCAAACCATTACAACAGACGCCTCAGACCATGGATGGGGGGAGCACATGGAAGGCAGATGTATTCAAGGGCAATGGTCTCACCAGGAAGTACATCTACACATCAATCAAAAAGAGATGTTAGCAGTAATGCATGCAATCGAGGCCTTCGGAAAATATCTTCAACAAGGTCATCTACTAATAAAGACAGACAACACCACTGTTATGTGGCACATAAACAAGCAGGGAGGTACTCATTCTTACCCCCTTTGCAGACTAACCATGACTCTTTGGGAAAAGTCCCTGAAACTGAACATACAGCTGCAATCCCAGTTTGTTCCGGGCAGGGACAATGTTCTGGCGGACAGTCTAAGCAGAAACATCCTGGATCCGCACGAATGGATGTTGCATCCAGAAATTTTTGCACAAATAACCCATGCATGGGGAAGGCCGGACATAGATCTCTTTGCCTCCCACCTCAATCATCATCTGAAAAAGTTCTGTTCGAGGTCACACCATCCACAAGCCTGGAGAATAGATGCTCTCTCATTCAGCTGGAACTCTCTAACAATCTATGCATTCCCACCTCTACCATTAATGACCAAGGTGTTACTGAAGATCAAAGCAGAGCAACCGAAAGGCATCTTAATAGCTCCAGATTGGCCAAGACAGCACTGGTATCCATTACTAAGGAGCATAACTTGCACAAGCCCGCGCCCCTGCCTCAATGGCCTCTACTCTTGACTCAGCACAATTACAGGATGGTCCATCCCAACCTGCAAACTCTGCAGCTGACAGCTTGGAGGGTCCCATGATTTCTCCCCATTTCTCTCTCGAAGTTCAACAGATATTATTGGAAGCCGCAGACCCTTCCACCAGAAAGGCTTATTCAGCCAAATGGAAGAGATTCAACATCTGGAATACCAACAAGGGACAGGATGCATCAGTAATGAGCATCCCACAGATATTGGAATACTTGGCAGACATGCTGCATAATGGACTTTCCTATTCTTCTATAAAATACCACGCTTCAGCAATTTCAGCAAAATACAACACTGATCCACCTGTGTTTTCACATCCTTTGCTAAGACAATTTCTAAGAGGGATAAAGAATATCAAACCTCCCAGAAAACAACCAGTGCCTGCATGGGACCTCAATTTCGTGTTGGGAAAAATTAACTCTCCCTCCTTTTGAACCAGCAGCATCTTCAGAGTTGCAATTTCTTTCCTGGAAAACAGTTTTCCTGTTGGCAATTACCTCAGCAAGAAGAGTTTCGGAGATACAGGCCCTCATGGCAGTACCTCCATTCCTCATTTTTCATCAGGACAGAGTTTCCTTAAGAACCAATCCTTCTTTTATGCCAAAAGTGATATCCAGAGTGTCTAAATCAAAGCAATCACCCTGCCTACTTTCTTCCCCCCCAATAAAAAAAAAAAAGAAAAAAAGCTGCTGCACACTTGTGACATTCACAGACAACTACGCTACTACTTGGACAGAACAAAGGCCAACAGAAAGTCTGACCAACTATTTGTAGCATGCGCTCCTGGAGTGCAAGGAAAGGCATTGGGTGTGCAAACAAACAATTTCAAAATGGATTGGACATTGCATCAGATTCTGTTATTCTTTCCATGGAAAGGGTGTGCCAGCCAATATCAGGCCACAGTCCACCAGAGCTACAGCCACCTCCACAGCCTTCCTAAGAGGGGTGGCTACAAGGGACATTCTAGAAGCTGCTACATGGAGTCCGTGCATACATTTTTCCAACACTACAACCTGCCTTTATATTCTAGGATCCCCAGGCTTTTTGCTTGGCAGTCCTGCCTGCATTTTTAGCTTCACCATCCCTTATCTTAGGACAGCCCACCCACCCCAGCTGGCTAATATATATTAATGTATATACTGCAGTTGAAGAACATAATGAAGAAAAAGTAGTTTGTACCAATGTAGATGTAAAATAATGTGTAGATGAGATATAACTTTGCAGCCTCCTCCTCCCTCCTACCCCTCCCTCTCCTTGGGTATATTTAGCTGGGGATATCTTTTTATGGTGTATCTGTTTATTACTATTGTGTATGTCTGTAAATTTTATCCAGTTCTAAATTTAGCCTTCCTTGGAGGGCACCTGGCATCTGGGGCAAGAAACACTGAGGAAGATGGTGTCGGCTGATGCTTATATACCCCAGCCACTCCAGACTTTGGAGTGCTGCCTGAGGCAGGACAACCCATATGTAAGGACTGCAGTTGCATATCTATCGGACATCTACATTTGTGGTAGGTACAAAACTGTACTTTCTGATTTATTTGGCATGTGTCTTTCTCCCTCTCACACATACACACATATGTACCACATAGGTTCATAGATTAGTACTAGGCTAACTACCCTTGTGGGCCATTTCAAGCCTAGCCAATTACCCCATATGTGAATCAAACCCTGCACCTTGTGTCTGTAAGGTAAACACCTTAACCATTATGCCATCCTCCCACCCTAAATGATAATACGAAGATTGTTCATAGGTTCATAGTTTAGTACTAACCTAACTGCCCTTGCGAGCCATTTTACACCTAGCCAATTATCCCTTGTGAGACTCAAACCCTGCACCTTGTGTTTGTAAGGCAAACACCTTAACCATTAAGCCACCACATAACTTATTTTTTAATGAATGAAATTGCTGATGCTAACACTTAACCTTGCAGATTAAGGTAGCTCAGCTGGGGCAACAAAACTGCATTACGTTTAATAGAAATCATTCATTCCTTAAACACTGAATGAAAGAATGAATGAAATGTGCTTGTTTGCGGTATTTATCAACATTTGAAGCATGGAGCATCTCTAGCGGTAGTCAGTGATCCACAGCAGTCAGCAAACCGGTACAGACCACATGCAGACTTTTATTCAACTTTTTACTCAATAAATCGGGGAAAAGCCAAAGGGAGAAAAACAAATGACAAAAGTCAAAGTCATATTTTTTTTAATACTTACTGCAATTTACTTAAAAGTTAAAAGAATGGCATGTTTTAATTTGGTAAGTATTTTCTGGAAGTTAAGGAGCATGATATTCTGTCTGGCATCATTAATTTGGTTCAATCTTTGGTGGTTTGTCAGAAAATTAAGCACACAAATACACAGATGGAATGTATTTTTTTTTTTTATTTTACTGAATGAAATTGTTGAAGCTAACACTTAACATTGCAGGTTAAGGTAACTCAGCAGGAACAGCAAAACTGTATTAGTCTTAATATAAATCATTCATTCTTTCATTCCATCCACACTGAATGAAAGAATGAATGAAATGTGCTTGTTTGTGGTATTTTTCAGCATTTGAAGCACGGAGTTTTTCTAGCCACACTATGTGATCCACAGCAGTCAGAGTAAGCAGCTACAGACCATAAGCAGGCTTTTATTCATCTGTGTTGCATAAATTGCATCACTTCTTCTGGGCAAACCTGAGGGGACTAACAAAGGTCAAAAAGTTGGACTTAATTCACTTAAAAGTTTAACGAACAGCAGGATTTGCACCAGTATGCATATTTTGAATGATAAACTATATGATAATGATGCTGTTTCTTGGAGTGCATGCTTGGAAAAATAGTTGCCTTAGGATGGTAATGCTTTTTCAAATAAATGAGTGGGGAATAAGAGTTGAGGAAGTTTAACCTCCCTCAGAAACTGATAACTATATTAATTGAAGCAAATATGACTGATTAAGTGGCAGAAAAAATGCTATTAAGGAAATGAATGTTTTTTTTTGGAAAAGACAGACCAATTATAATGAAACCATGTTAATGAAAATGCATGATGAGAAAGGGAATATTGTTAGTGAGCAAAACTGCATAATGGGAAATGCATCAATTTGTGTGTACAAGGACATGAAATGTGGAAATTAGGAGGTTAAAAAACTCACTGACCTTACAAAAGATAACTTAAGTATGGCTGTTACCACTAATGAAACTGATAGTAGTATAAGGATAGAGAGAGTGGAATTAGTGCCATGTGAGGAGAGTTTTGATTATGTATTTTACAGTGGTGAATTGGGGTCTGCTTCAGTAGACCGAAATCACACTTACCCGACTTTTAAAATACCGAGACAACAAAGCCAAAAATCCATAATACCAATGTCCTGGAACACTGACATTTCACTCCAGGTAAGTAACCAATTGTCCACCATATTGACCTTCACCCCTTACCCTTTCAGTAGTACGATCTCGGAGTTGGTATATTTAGTTAGGGGTGTGGGGGGGGGCAAAGCCCCCCACATGTGGGTGGGTTTACTTTGCTTTGGTCTTGTATTATGTTTGGCCGGTTACTTACCTGGAATTGAAAGTCTGTGTTCTGGGTGGTCATTCTTCTGACTTGAGTTTGTCGTCTCGGTTTTATAAAAGTTGGATAAGTGGGATTTCGGGTTTGTAAAGTGTACCTGTGAATTGGATTGTTTTCCTAAGGTTATAAATTAGTGGGTTAGTTAAGGCATAAAGTCTAAAAATGTGTTCCTAGTTAATGTAGAAAATAATCAATGGAAAAGTGATTGGAGGCGTGTATCATGTCAAACGTGATCATAAGATCAGAATGACTGTTTTTCAGGTAAGGTTTAATAATGTTGTAAAACCTGTTAAGTGATGGTATATATGGGATAAAGGGGAAGTGGCAGTAAAGAAATGTTGGTAGCGGTCAAGGAAGTTGTAGACGAAATTATACAAAATAATAAAGCAGGGTAACATATGTCATGCAATATTCAAAGGCTTACAACAATGTAGATGACAGACAGTTATAGGACTTATGGTATTCCTGAAAAAGTTAGGGCAGTGTATGAAAAGGCAATGACTAGAATATCAGTAAGTTGTTAGTTTATCAGGGAAAATAATGTTAAGAGGGGAGTTTGTCAGGCCTGCCTAATGAGTACAGTATTGTTACTTGTGATAAATGTTGTCAAAGAAAGATTAGAAATAAGTAGTTATGATGTTGTTCAGACACCAATTAATGATGATCTACACATATGATATCGTAATATTTAAGAGTAAGGTGTGGGTTGGTGTTATGAAGCATCTGTGTAACATTTTGAAAAAGGCATTCTTGAAATTAATTAGAGAGAAAAGTAAAAGCTTAGAGGAAATAAAAAGATAGGGGATATATATTCAAAAGAATGGAGGTTGATATATTAGGTATTAATTTGGAGATGGACATAATACTGAGGTGGTAGAAAATGTTAGTTCAAGAGGCAAGGGAGAAAGTGCATATATGGAAGATGTATGATTTATCTTTTCATAAAAAGTATTCTTAGTTCACTCAGTGACATTTGGAAAATTAGGCTGTTTAGGTAGTGTGCTCATGTTGCCTAGTGGGTTAAAATGGAATTATTCTAACCAACTTTTTAAGTAATTTGGGGGTGTAAACTAAGTCATATAAAAATAGTAGTGTGTATCATGAAAGAGGGGGTTAGGTGGTTTAGGATTAATAAATTATATTTTACATTAACTACATTTATTTGGTGGTTTAAGAAAATGTTTATAACAGAGACAAGTATTGTAGCAAGAAGTTTATGTATAAAATATGCAGGTATTTTGGAGGAGTTACAGTTTAAGCAGAAATAACAGAGATTGCAAGAAGGGAGGAAAAGGGGATGAATATATGAGTAAAATGAGTGAATTAAATGAACATGTGACAGAAGTAATGGAAAACAGAAAAGGCTGATATGAGAACATAATGGAAAAATATTATAGAGCTGATCCGTTGGAAGGATTAAGTAAAGAAATTAAGAAGGCCATTCTAGCCAGAAAACAAGGTTTTTCATTGGAGGCTGTTAATCAATAAACTTACAGTTAAAGCAGCTGCGGAATATAAGCAATTATCAGAAACATCATAAATGCAACTGTGGGGGGGGGTTTAGTATGTGGAGGGAAAAAATCAGATGGTAACTTATATGGAAGTAGCTTGGGAAAACTGAACTGAAAATGATTTTGTATAGATTTTATGCAGGGATTAGGAAAGGCAAATGGGATAGAGTGCATACGTGTTTGTTTTCTTGTATATGATATGTTTGGTTAGCTAGCTGCAATTAGGTATTATACAACAACAGACAAAATTACCTGTTTCTAGTTGTCTGGTTGCCCAGGCTTGGTTACCAGAGGTAGATCTGCTGAGAAAAAGCTGGACGTAAAACCAGTCGGGCTGCTAAACATGAACTAATAATTGCTACACTCAGTGTGCGTTCACTTACAGGATGAAGTTTGGAAGTAGATGTCATGGTGACAAGGAGGAGGCCTGACATCCTCTGTATCCAGGAGACAAGATGGAAGGTCAGTGTAGCAAAGGCCCTAAGCTTGGAATCCACAGTGTAGTACTCAGGAGGAGGAGAAGGATGGACTTGAAATGGTGTGGGAATTGTGGTGAGGGCAAGGCTTTAGAAGACAGTGAATTACATTATCAGAACTTAGTAACACTCATGGCAATCAGACTTCAGTTTAAGGATAGTGCACTATCCATAATCATAGCCTGTGCCCTGCAGTAGGGTTGTGATAGTGAGGAAAAAGTGCATTCAGACAGCAGATGCAGGGCCTACTAGATAAAATAGGATGGGAGGAATTGGTGTTAATGTGTGACCTGAATGCACACATCAGGACAGACAGAGCAGGATACAAGGGCTCTTTGGGTCCACATGGGTGGGGCAACAGGAATAATGAAGAGGAGGCCATTCTCGACTTATGTCTGGCAAATGGCTTGATTGTGGCCAACACATGGCTCAGCAAGAGAGATGGTTACAAGATCACATACAAGAATTGCCAACATGCAACTCGAGTAGACTTCCTCCTAGTAAGGAATGGGCACTGGGGTAGAATCTGCAATTGTAAAGTCATCCTCAGTGAAACAGTCTGCCCACATAAAAAAAACACTGGTTGCCACAATCAGCTGCAAGCAGTGATCAAAGAAGACTGTAAGGTCAACAGACAGTAGGCTGAAAACCTTGAAGTTGACTGGAGAGAGCGAGCACAGGAGTTCATGGAATTAATCAGGGCTCTAGCACCTCAGGAAGAGGAGGAAAAGGG
This sequence comes from Protopterus annectens, assembly GCF_019279795.1. Lineage (NCBI taxonomy): Eukaryota > Metazoa > Chordata > Ceratodontiformes > Protopteridae > Protopterus > Protopterus annectens. The sequence goes on from NC_056732.1 coordinate 1,862,358,868, forward strand.
TGGAGGTGATTGACAGAAGTACCTCAAAATAGCATGTGTGAGGACAATAGAACAGATATGTGGCCGAGCCAGGTATAGAAATAAGGAACGTAAGGAAAACTGGTGGTAGAATGCAGAAGTCCAGGAAGTCATCAAAAGAAAGAAGTGCAGGAAAAAGTGGAAGACAGTAAAAATACTCCAGGATAAGGAGGAGTACTGATTGGCTAATGGAGGCTAAGGTATTAGAAGCACTCTACCAACTTCTGCAAAGTGACTGTAGGTGGTATAAATAAACTCGATCAGGTTGCAAGGAAAAAGCAGAAAGGTAAAGCTAGTCAGATACACTTCATAAGGGATGTTAGCAACAATCTGCTTACCAGTATACAGGACATCAATGGGAGATGTAAGGAGTAATTTTAGCTGCCTCTGATTAAATAAAACTGCACAAAAGCTGTACTGCCCAGACACAGCCTATGATGAGACAAGAGGAGGAGCCCCACCATAAAAGAAGTAGGAACAGCACTAAGGAAAATGAAGTCTGGAAAGGGTACAGTAGATCTGAGCGAGAAGTTAGGTGAGACAGGGGAGAAACTGCTGCTGAGAGTACTCCTAGCAGTATGGAGAGAAAGGATATTCCAGATGACTGCAGAATAAGCACACTAGTGCCAGTGTTCAAGAATAAAGGAGGCATCCACAAGTAAGAGCATTATAGAGGTATCAAACTCCTGTCACTACGTGAAGGTTCAGGAGAGGGTGATTGATAAACGAATATGCGAACGAATAGAATAGTAGATGGTAAGATGGATTCCGATCAGGATGCAGCGCAACTTACTCGATGTTTGCAGTGAAACAGGATAGTTGAAAAGAACCATGAAATGAGTAAAGAATCCAACTGGGCAATTCTAAACTGGGAGAATGCATATGACAAGGTCCCAGGAAAGCTATTTGGGGCACTCCTGTGTTGGTTTAGTCTCAGAAACATGGGTAGAATTAGTGCAGGCTATGTGTAATGACCCCATGACTCAAGTACGAACAGTGTTCGGTCTCACAGAGGATTTCCCTCTGGAAGTAGGTGTGTATCAGGGTTCAGCTCTGAGCCCACTGCTGTTCATACTGGTGATGGACTACATTAGCAAGCAGGTTGGAGGGGACAGCTCAAGAAAGTGATTTTAACACTTTCAAATATGATTATTTATGACCTTGATTTTAAATATATATACAATTTGTAATTAATTAATATATTCAAAGTAAATGATTCTTATTGGTCAGTTTGAATTTAATTAGTGTATTTAAATGTTACTACTTGGGTGTGTAGTTATTCTGATGAAGTTTTGGAGTATCTGTTCCTACGTGTTTGTGCTGCTGCTTTTTGGATTACCATTAAAGTACTGCTGTTATTTGGAACATTCCTCGTGTGGTGGTCTACTTCCTATATCTTGCAGCCCTAATTGTGGTACTTGCGCTGAGACTTTGGTGCCTGCATTTTGTTTGTAGCTCAAGAAAGTTGCTGTATACAGGCAATGTGGCATTTGAGGCAGACTGAGCAAGAATTTCAGCAAAGGATAGGAGAGTGAAATGCAAAACTGAAGGCACATGGTATGGAAATGAGTACAGCTAAGACAGTTGTAATAGCAACAAATGGGGGAAATCAGAAGAAGCTGGGAATTGAGATAGAAGGGAAGATAGTGGAACAGGTAACAGCTTCAAGTATCTGGGAGGGATGTTTGAGGAGAAGGGACGTCTAAATGAGGAGATCAAAGCTGGAATCAGAGGAGCTGTAGCCAACTGTCTCAGAGTGTCAGAGGTAGTATATGACAGAAGAAGGCCAAAAAAGCTGGAAAGTAGGGTATACAAAACAGTAGTGTGACCAGTACTACTCTAAAGGTACAGAAACCTGGGCAGTAAAGGCAGAGCAGTTGAGAAAACAAGAGGTGATGGTGATATAGTGTCTGAGACAAGTGGTAGGATGCACACTGTGGAACAGAAGAAGAAATCAAGAAATTAAAACAGAGGCCAAAGTAGCTCCAGTTGCAGAGAAGGCCAAATAGAAAAGATTATGGTGGTTTGGGCACGTGCAGAAAAGCAGAAGGCAATCTAGTGAAGAAGATTTGGGACAGACAGGGTTTAGGGAAGAGCATGTAAGGGTGCCCAGCACAGAGACAGATGGATTGTATGAGGGAAGACCTGTGAGAGTCACGCATCACTGTTGAAGATGGCAGAAGAGCAGCATTGGACCAAGTGAAATGGCAACAGTTCACATGGCACACACATCCCATCGTTGGACCAAGAGAAATGGCAGCAGTTCACATGGCACACACATCCCATCATTGGACCAAGAGAAATGGCAGCAGTTCACATGGCACACACATCCCATCATTGGACCAAGAGAAATGGCAGCAGTTCACATGGCACACACATCCCATCGTTGGACCAAGAGAAATGGCCATTCACATGGCACACACATCCCATCGTTGGACCAAGAGAAATGGCCATTCACATGGCACACACATCCCATCATTGGACCAAGAGAAATGGCAGCAGTTCACATGGCGCACACATCCCATCATTGGACCAAGAGAAATGGCAGCAGTTCACATGGCACACACATCCCATCATTGGACCAAGAGAAATGGCAGCAGTTCACATGGCACACACATCCCATCTGGAAAATGGGGAAAAAGGGAGTTGATGATGGTGGTGATGATGATGGTGGTGATGATGGTGATAGTGATGATGGTGGTGGTGGTGATGCTGGTGATGATGGTGGTGATGGTGATTATGACGGTGATGATGGTGATGATGATGATGGTGAGAGAGAATGAGTATGAAATAAAAAGAAAAGTTGCAAGTTGATTATGGCTAGATTATGATTATCATTAAGTACTTGGCAAACAGTCTAGAGACAAGCCTAGACAAAAAAAAATGTTCAAATGTTTCCACCAGTCTCAATGAGGGCAAGACAGGATAGACTGGGGAGAATGTCAGGCTACCCATCTGTTTATCTGTCTAGGGTGCTATTCTTGGCTTGTAATGGATGCTTGTACCAGAGGTGAGGGATATGACTCTGTTATGCCAATTTGTTTTGCTCATCTGTTGATGAAGGTTAAGTTCCTTTAACTAGATGTTTGACATATTATTTGCTCTGTGAAGGAATGGGAGGTCAAAGGGCTTTAAATGTTTCATAGTTCAAAAGGCTAAACACAGCTCTCCATGGTGGAGTCTATAAGAGATGGAGTATAGAGAAGGCTGACAGTCTGTCCTTGATGGTTAAGATTTTAGAGACCACTGATCTTTAATTATGAATCTGACATCTTTAAATTTGACTGATATGTTTAGACAAATACATGCCAAAATTTGCATTATATTCAATAATAGGTCTGATGAGATATGAGTAAAGGGGAATTAAGATTTCTTTGGATATAGAGGAGAAACCTTTGGAAATTACAAAAGCCAAATTGAAGCCTTTCTGAACTGCTTATGAGACATGATGGTCAAATGATTAGGAATTATTAACGAGAGTTCCTAGATCCCATCCTATAGTGTCTGATTGTAGGAGTCTGTCACCTGTATGATATATGAGAATGTTCTACCAAAATGAAATGCGCAACATTTTATCACATTTAAGTTTATACCATTGTACTTTTACCAGTTTTTAAAATGGGCAAATTCATGGTGGTGCAACTGAGTCAGTGAAAGATTGAATAAGGCCATCTACCGTTACAGTCTTCTGCAAACTGAGATAACCATAGACCAGGAGTGTTGGTCTGAATGTCTGACAAATAGATGCCACATAAGGGATGGTCCAATGCTCTGCCCCATGGTACACTACTGGTACTTTTTTTTTGTTTGTTTCAGAAGTGGCACCTGCAACTCTAACCACATGGGATCTGACACAGTCAAGTTAACTATCCACCGCACATCATAAGGATTTACATTCAGAATTGCAAATGTGTCAGTAATGACTGCCCAAATATGCTAACAGTACTGCAGAACCATAATCCCCTACTTTCATTACTTTTTCCAAAGAAAGTTATGAGGTTAAAGAGACAGAGCTTTCTTCTGACAAAGCTGAATTTATTAGGGTCCAGGAGTAAGGAATTTTCCAAGTCAGATTAACGAGGTGTGAGATAATAAGCTCCACAGCTTTATGTATCAAGCTAGTGATACTACAAGTCAGATTAACGAGGTGTGAGATAATAAGCTCCACAGCTTTATGTATCGAGCTAGTGATACTACAAGTCAGATTAACGAGGTGTGAGATAATAAGCTCCACAGCTTTATGTATCAAGCTAGTGATACTACAAGTCAGATTAACGAGGTGTGAGATAATAAGCTCCACAGCTTTATGTATCGAGCTAGTGATACTACAAGTCAGATTAACGAGGTGTGAGATAATAAACTCCACAGCTTTATGTATCGAGCTAGTGATACTACAAGTCAGATTAACGAGGTGTGAGATAATAAGCTCCACAGCTTTATGTATCGAGCTAGTGATACTACAAGTCAGATTAACGAGGTGTGAGATAATAAGCTCCACAGCTTTATGTATCGAGCTAGTGATACTAGAAGGTTGATAGTTTCTAGGGTCTGTGTTTGGGCCACCCTTGTGTAATGGCATTACAATGGCTGTCTGCTGGAGAGGGTGTGGCTTCAGAAAGGCCATATTTGGCACTGATACTCTGGCAACCAGCTCCGCTCTCAAGGCACCTGTTTGAGGTGTTCTTGGCTTCTAAGAGGGCTGCAAAATTTTGTTCTGTAGTAATTAAAGGGGGCAACTGGGAATGTGTAACCTGTTGAATAGATATAACTGTGGGTGGAGTAAAAATTGGACTGTGTTTGTCACCTAGGTATTAGCTATTTTAGTCACAGCATGTAATTTTGCTGTGCACCAGCTTCAAACATTGTCAGTTATCAGCTCTTAATTTTATAAGGTAATTAATGAAAGATGTACTAGTTATTTTTGGTTTTAGTGGCTATTTTAAGTTTAACTCATCTTTGAACTTCCCAATGTTTCTCTTAAATTCTTTACTAATTTGGTTAAGTGTGCACTTTTGGTAGGTATAATTAGACCTCTTTTCCTCCCTTCCCACTATAAAATGCACTTTATTACTTTATTTTGCTTTTTGCTGCTTGTTCTTAAAAGTGTTTTGTTGCATTCATTGCTGCATATTAGTTGCCTGATTAGCATTGCCGCCTCACAGCAAGAGGTTCTCCAGTTCGATTCTCGGCTGAGGTGCCTTCTGTGCGGAGTCTGCATGTTCTCCCTGTGGTCATGTGGGTTTCTTCCAGGTGCTCCGGTTTCCTCCCACATCCCAAAGACATGCAGTAGGTAGATTGGACACTCTAAATTGGCCCTAGGTGTGAGTGTGTGCGTGTGTGTGCCTTCTGTGGAAGGTTGGGCGCCGGGCTGGCAACTCGACACTGTAAAACTCCACTGCCAATCATGAGCGGACAGATGATCCACTGTGGTGACCCCTAACTGGGAAAAAGCTGAAAGAAGAAGAAGAAGTAGCCTGATTACATTGTAACTGTTATTATAAGCCTCTTAGTTTTGATTAGTTGTCTTACATAGGGAAGGTTTACAGTCTGCACTGTTGTGGCAGAAGAGGTAGCTTACATCTTTGTAAGTTGGGAATTGCTAGTTGAAGGTTTATTGTGTCTGTCATTCTAAAAGTATCTTTGTTTGGGTTTAAGTGCATGGGTTTCAGGAGAGTTATTTTACATTAAGATTTATGCTGTACACTATTGTGGAAGGAGATGGTAGCCTCTGCCCTTCTGAGCTGGGAATTGCTAGTTGAAGACGTTTTGTGCCTGTTATTCTGAAAGTCCTTAGTTCTGGTTTAAGGACTTGACACCAAACCAGTTATTTTACATTAGGAAGGTTTGTGGTAGCCTCCACCCTTCTGAGCTGGGAATTGCTGATGAAGGCTTATTGTGCCTGCTATTTTAAGTGTGTTTGCTCTGGTCTGTGGCCTGCACTCTTGTGGCATTACTATGTAGAAAGATATTTTAACTACTAGAGTGTCATGTTTGATCATAGCTGAACATTGCTTATTAAATTGCTTGTCGTATTGACTTGTTGAGTATTTATGTTTTTTGCCATAGTAGATCAGTGGCCATGGATATGCACTTTGTGACTCTCTCTGTGGCCAGTCTGGTTATGGTGGGTATTCTGAGGTATTGTAGCAATTGCCTCATGCACACCGATAACCCACTTATTATTAATAAAACAGATAGTGTATGTGAGAGGTGTAAATACACTTTAACGCTGGAGGCAAAACTCTCTCATACAACCAAAGCTAATCCTGTAGAGGTTGTCAGTGACACTTGCACAACAGCTACTGCACAGGGTAAAGTTCCTACACATAAAACTAATTGTGCTGAGGCACTTACAGGTAACCTTCCTAAAACAGTAACACCGCCTGCGTGGTACAGTCAAAGAAATTGTCCTCAGCTGTCACGTAAACTCTCCGTTAAAATACCACACACAGCTACACATAGTAACACTAGATCCAGTCTCTCCACTGCTAAGCTCTTAACGCAGACCAGCACACAGACAAATTTCTTTCTCTATTGATGATTCTATAGTGAGGCACATTGATGTCCCCCTCACCAGACTGAGTAAGAAAAGAGTCACAGCTGCCTTTCTGGGGCTAGGATCTGTCAAGTCACACAGAAACTCAGATCACTGAACCACATTTTGTCTCGGGCAGGTATGGGCCTAGCACTGAACAGCTTACTACCTTCTCCAAGGATGACGTCAAGCTGCCAACAGAAAATGATTGATTTTAACAATTGGCTTAGCGTCTGGTATCAGTCCAGGGGGGTACAATATTTGACAGCCTGGGAGGACATGGTTGACGTGCTGCTTGGCCTGGATTGGTCTGCACTTGTCCCCTCTAGGCTTTTGGATATTGGCAAAGACATTTTCAACCCCATAGTGCCTTTTTAGGCAATGCCAAACTAATAAACTTACCATCTTAACTGAACCTATGAAGGAATATCTGAAGGTGGCACTGCTCGATGCTAGAAGTCTTAACAAGACACTCCACACCTTGCAAGCCTTCCTCCCTGGAGAGTGTAGACATCTGTGTAGTAACAGAGACATGGTTTAAAGTCACTAAGAGTACCCCAGCAATGCAATATTTTAATACTTTTCACACCTTTAGACTGGCTACTGCACAGGAGAAAACTAAAGGGGAGGAGTGTCCTCTATAGTAAGACTAATCTCACATCCAGACTAGTTAGTGTATGAACCACTAGAACTCATACATGTGCAACTCACCATTAGCAGGGTGATGTACCATAACCTTGCAACATATAGGTCCCCCTCAATGTCCCAGGAAACCTGTACTACCTATCTCAATGTATTAGAGTCCCTTACCGTTCAATCCAATACAATACTCATGGGGATCTCGACTACCCCTCTATAGATTGGGAATCCTGTTCCACTTCTAATGCACAGGGCCATTGATTTCTAAACTTTAATACCAACATCCTGGAACAGTTGGCCCATTCTCTTACCAGGAGTACAAACATCCTTGACCTTGTACTCACAAACATGGGGTGCCAGTGTTCCTTACCCAGTGTAATATCTTCATTCATCAGATCTGATCATAAGGCAGTATTACTTGAAATAAAAATTAAATCCGGTGATCCAGTGAAACCAAAAAGCTTTAGAAACCATTCCAAGGCTAATCTCTCTTGACTAAGCAACACCTTGGCTAAATTCCAAGCACCTCCAGACCCAGTTAACACCATAGAATGCACTGAGATGTTTACAAAATCTCTATACAGCCATATTGATAGCTGTATATAGACTGAGCTGTTAGCACTTGTATTAAGAATAAAACAAACTCAAAAAACAATCCAACTATCAATCGGTTATACAACAAAAAAAAAACTTGGCTTCTCAGGCAAAGGACAACCACAAAGCTTTCTACAGCTGTGTCCATAACCTCAGAGGAAATACACAACAATGAGCAGAACATATTGTAAATGGCATCCTCTACACTGAACTGGAACCCATTGCCAACCTTTTGGCTGACAAGTTCAGCTCAAATTTCTCCCCGACTCCCCTGATAGTACAAAAGAAATACCACATAAGTTACAATCCCCCCAACCATTATTAAAGAACAGGTCATTAATGCACTTTCCAGGGCCAAAAACACTGCATCAGTGGGTTCTGATACCATCCCAGGATGTTTGATAAATAGCGTAAACTTGACCTCTCTGGTCCACTTGAATCACTTATCAACTGGAGTCTTCGGTCAGGTTTAATGGAAGATGGCTACAGTCATTTCCCTGCACAAAGGAGGTCCAGCCACTGATCTGGTTAACTACAGGCCCATAAGTCCTACCAGTCTCATGTGTAAGGCTCTGGGAAGAATCATCATGGACATGATAAATGAGGACATAGGTAACCTGCAAACACTAGAACCATCACAGTTCGGCTTTGCTAAAGGAAGGTCATGCCTATTAAATCTGGTGGATTTTTTGAGAGGGTCACCAAACTTTGGATGAAGATAGTATTGCACACAGCTTACCGTGACCTGGCCAAGGCTTTTTGATACAATACCCAAGTCAGGCCTTATAGACAAGCTCACTAAATTAGGTTTAAACCCTTTTATCACCCACTGGATAGCCAGCTGGCTCACTGATATTTATTTTACTATTTATTTTATTTTACATTTGTTGACCGGGCTAGTCCAACTGGATACATGTCCATTTTCAGTGGAGGCCCGGGGAGAAAAGCTTCGCTATCTACTACATTACAAGTAAGAAATACAAAAATTTACAATACTAAACAAAGCAAATCAACCTCAATTAAAGGATGTTCAGGAACCGGTGTACAGACAAAGACATAGCAGGTAAGTAAGTTCAGGTAAACATAGTATGTAACAGAAATAGTTATAATATTGATAAGTTTAACAATAGAAATTTACTTAAAGTCGATTTTAGTAGGGAGAGAATAGTTACCCAACACAAAGGGAAAGTGAAGTAAGAGAGTAGAGATAAAGAGAAGAGGTGGCAGGAGAGGGGAGGAAGTAGAAAGGTCAGCTAGGGTTAATGCAAGAGCATATCCTGTGGTTGGTTAGGAAGTGTTTCAGTTTAGTTTTAAATAGTGGAATTGAAGTTAGGTCTGTAAGGTCTTGAGGAAGTTTATTCCATATTTTGCCAACTGAGTTGGAGAATGTGGAGTCACCAGCAGTGTTCTTTGATAGAGAAGTTTGAATCAGTATTTTATTAGAAGAGCGTAGGTTTTTCAGGTTGTTATAGGGTTTTATTAGGTAGAGAGCATAGGAGTATTCTCAGGGTGGTGAAGAGCTTTGTGGGCAATTGTAAGTTGATAGTATTGAATTAGATGGGGTAACTCCAGCCACCCTAGTTTTAGGAGGTTCAGGCAATGATGCGTTTTATATGGAGAGGCAGTGGCAAATCTGGCAATGTTGTTGTATGCTGATATAAGTTTATTGAGGTTATATTTTGAAAGATTAGTATAAATGGGAGAAGCGTATAATAGGGTGGAGATTAAATGGGTTCGAGCTATGGTTGTTCTAGCTTCAGGAGTTAGGAAAGATTTGATTCTGTAGAGAGAACCTAGTTTTCTGTTTGTTGTTTTTATGATAGAGTTAATATGAAAGTCAAATTTTAGTAGGTTGTCAATAGTAACACCCAAGAGATGTTCTTCATCTCACATTGCTGCAGTCATAACACCAGGGGTAGTCCGCTGTCCCAGTCGGCCCGAATACCAAAGTATTAGGCTGGCGTCGGTCAGAGGCGCATTAGACTGACGTCAGTACGTCAGAGTACAAATGCGCATGACCGACGCCATTTCCCCAGTCTTTTTTGCCGCATGGTCCGATGCAGAAGCAGTTTTGCGAGTGCAGGTTGGCGTTCTGAGATTTTCCGAAGTCGGAGTTTCAGACCGAATCCAAGTTGGCTAAGTACCCGCTAGAATATTTTGGTTTTTTCTTGCCTCAGTATTTTACCGGATGTCAGAAAAAGTGAATAACTGTATTTCTTGTGGGAAACAGATACCTCATAGGGACTACCATACATTGTGTATACCTTGCTTAGGGCCTGAGCACGACGTTGTTGGCTGTCGCTCTTGTGCTAGGTTTAACAAACGCACTATTAAGAGAAGATTAGATTGTGCCAGGTTAGTTTTTGGGAAGCGGTGTAATTATAAAATGCCGTCGGATGCTCCGACGCCCGCTTCGGCAAAAAAGCGCAAGGACAAAACCGCTAAGCCTAGGCTGGAAGAACCGTCCATACCGGACGTCGGTTCTTTAGAGGGCTCGGTGGAGCCAGAGGTTCAGCCAGAAACCTCTTTAGAATCCCAGGGGGAGACTTTATTGCTGCAAGATGTGACCTCTCAGGGGGTAGGCCAGGCGGAAGGGGCTTCTCAGGTAGCTGTTCTTCCCTCCCTTCCTAAGGTAGTTAGGCCCTCCCATGCTGTGTCTAAGGCTTCTCCCAGGGGCAGGCCAGGTTCTGTTTCAGGTGTTATCCCTAGTTCTTCAGGGTCTGTACCTAAGAAGCATATGCTTAAGATGGCAGAAGATTTAATTACAATGATTAGAGGTTCTATGCCCCCTCCTGATAAGAGGCCTAGGGTGGAACCTGAGCTTGGAAGTTTTGAGCAGTATTCGGATGTTTCTGAGTCTTCGGCTGAAGACTTGCAGGAGTATTCTCCTTACTCTGATTCTGATGTAGATGATTCTACGCCTTCTGCTTCTCCTCCTGAGGATTTTTCTTTTTCAGAGACTCTTCATTCTATGCGGGAGCATTTTAAATGGGAAGGTCAGGATTTCTCTGATTCTAGGAAAAGGCTTAGAGAATTTTTATTTCTACCTCAGCATAGGCCTTTAGCTATTCCTCCTGTTCTGAATGTGGTGGAAGATGTTTTTGCAGAAGCTTCTCTGAATCCTGATTCTTTGCCCCCTGCTCCAGTTAAACCGGATAGATATTATAGGGTGCCTGAGGCTCATAAGTATCTTTTTAAGAGTCCTAGGGCAGACCCAGAAACTGTTTCTCAGGGGCCTAAAGGTGTTAAAGCTTCTGTTGTTACAAATCCTGTTCCTCCAGATAAAGAGGCAAGGGCTTTGGATAGATGGGGAAAGAAAGTGTATACTTCTTCCACTTTAGCCATGAGGGCTTTGAATTGCCAGTTTCACATGTTGAAATACCAAAATTATCTCCTTTCTCAATTAAAGTCTAAGGTAGATGCTTTGGCGGAAGGTATTGAGTGTAAAGAATTGCAGGATTTGGTTCATGTTTCTGAACAGGTGGGTAAGCACTCTCTGCAATGTGGTTTTGATGCTGTACAGGCCTCTTCGAGGGTGGCTGCCACGGGTTCTGTTCTTCGCAGGCACGCCTGGTTGAGGGATCAGAATTTGGCTGAGCATGTTAAGACAAGGATTTTAGATGCTCCTTTACAATCTGATGTGTTGTTTGGTTCGCCTGTGGAAGCAGTTCTAAAGAAAATGGAAGACAAGGCTAAGTCTATGCAGACTGTTAAAGATTTTTTGCAGGTTCAGCCTCCGAAGTTTAGTAGAAATTGGCCTACTAAGGGGTGGACATATCCTGCTTATGATTCCCAGTCTAGGGGTAGGTCTAGACGTGGTAGGGGCAGAGCTCAGGGTTCCTTTAGGCCTAGAACAGGGAGTTCTCCTGCTCAGTCTTCTGGTGAGGGCAGGGGTCAGTCCTTTCGTAAGCAGATCCAATGACCTGCCTTTTCAGCTGCCAGATTCTTCTCGGCTGGCAGCACCTTTGGGAGGAAGGTTGGCAATTTTCAGAGAAAACTGGAGTTTAATTACCCAAGACAGATGGGTATTGGATGTCATTTACCACGGTTACAGGTTTTATTTCCATGCTTTGCCTCCTTTCAAAGGCATACCAGACATTCCTCCTCAACAAAGAAAAGAGGCGCACAAACAAATTTCTCTGTTGCTCCAAATAGGGGCCATTCAACCGGTTCCTGTGCTAGAAAGGGGCCTAGGATTTTATTCACGCCTGTTCCTAGTACCAAAAAAGGGGAACACGTGGAGACCAATTTTGGATTTATCTATCCTCAACACTTATCTGGACATTCCCAAGTTCAAAATGTTGACGTTACAACAGCTTTTACCTCTGCTGGGCAAAGATCATTGGATGGTAACTTTGGATCTCAAGGAAGCTTACCTTCATGTTCCTATCAGACTGGTTTGCAGGAAGTATCTGCTGAGCTGGAAATTTACATTATCAGTTCTCTGCATTGCCCTTTGGATTATCTACTGCCCAGAGTATTCACAAAAGTTCTGGCTCCAGTGATAGCTTTTTCCCGCTAAAAGGAATACAAATCTATCCTTATTTGGACGACTGCCTGATTCTGGCTCAAGAAAGGGATGTTCTTCTTCAGCATTTGGAATATGTGATAGCAGTGCTAAGATGCCTAGGGTATTCTGTGAACGAAATAAAGTCCAGTCTAGTACCCTCTCAAGACATGTGCTTTCTGGGTGTGAGACTGAATACAGCAACCCAGATGGCCTTTTTAACCCCGGACAAACAAAAGAATCTTTCCCTTTACTTCCATCAACTATCTCATCAGTCCGGGCTGACTGCAAGGACAGTCCTTCAAGCCTTAGGGTTCATGGCATCTTGTATTCTGGTGCTTCCCAATGCCAAACTGCATATGAGGAAGCTGCAATGGTATCTCAAAAATCTATGGACACAGCACTGCCAGGATTTGGACACTGTCATTCCAATAATACCTTGCATTCAAAAGGAATTTTTGTGGTGGGCTCAGGAATGTCACCTAAACAAGGGACTCTCTGTGACCCGGCCAGAGGCGAGTCAGATTTTAACGACAGATGCCTCAGACACAGCTTGGGGAGCTCATCTGAATGGAAAGTGGATACAAGACAAGTGGCCTGCCAGACTACAGCATCTGCATATCAACATGAAGGAGATGTTAGCAGTCCAGTTTGCATTAATGGCTTTCAAGGATTTACTTCTTCCAGGACAGGTGTTGATTCGGACAGACAACACAACTGTCATGTGGTACATCAACAAGCAAGGGGGAACACATTCTTATCCTCTATGCAGACAAGCAATGATTCTGTGGGAGACTGCTCTCAGTTTGCAACTAAATCTTCAAGCAAGGTTTCTGCCAGGAGCACAGAACTCCTTAGCAGATGTGTTAAGCAGGCAAATCATGGATCCCCACGAGTGGAAACTGGATCTTCATGTATTTCAGACATTGACAGTGTCCTGGGGAACTCCAGACATAGATCTGTTCGCTTCTCCACTAAACCACCAGCTGCCAAAGTTTTGCACGAAAAGGTTTCATCACACAGCCTGGAAAGTGGATGCTCTTTCTTTCAGTTGGAAAAATCTTCATGTGTATGCCTTTCCACCTCTGCCTCTCCTACCAAAGGTACTCCTGAAGGTCAGACAAGACAAGCCAAGGATGATTTTAATAGCTCCAGATTGGCCTCGGCAGCATTGGTACCCAGTGCTGAGGAGTCTGGTAAGGAAGCCTCCTTGGCCCTTACCTTTGATTCCACACCTATTATCTCAGAAGGACGGGCATCTACTCCATGTCAAGCTTCACTCTCTTCATCTAACAGCCTGGCATATTCTGTTTTAAGCCATAGCAGGTCTCAGCTTCCTCAACAGGTTTTGAAGGTGATTATGGAAGCCAGACGACCTAGTACAAGGAAAGTGTATGCAGGAAAATGGAAGAGATTTTTCTTTTGGTGTGCAGCAAAGAATTTGGATGTTTCTGAGCCAAATTTGAGTGTGGCTCTTCAATATCTTACTGAATTATTGGACAAAGGTTTGTCTTTCTCTTCCATCAAGATTCATGCTGCAGCAATTTCAGCTCACTATGATTGTAACCCACCTTTGTTTTCTCATCCTTTGTTCAAGCAATTTCTTAGAGGGGCAAAGAATATAAGACCCCCACGTAGAGCTCCTACTCCTGCTTGGGACCTCAATTTTGTGTTGGAAAAACTCACTCTACAACCTTTTGAGCCTGCAGCTACTGCTGAAATGAAATATTTGTCATGGAAAACTGCATTTTTGTTGGCCATTACTTCTGCAAGACGGGTGTCTGAATTGCAGGCCCTTATGGCAGTTGAGCCTTTCTTAATTTTCCATAAGGATAGAGTATCTTTACGTACTAATCCTTCCTTTATGCCTAAAGTGGTTTCTAGTGTGGCTTTAAACCAGACTATTCATTTGCCTACTTTTTATGCAGATCCCCAAAATAAGGGAGAAAAGATTTTGCATACTTTAGATGTACACAGGCAGTTGCGTTATTATTTAAGCAGGACTAAGGATTTCAGACAGTCTCAGCAGTTGTTTGTCTCTTTTGCTTTGTGTTCTCAGGGCAAGCCTGTGTCAAAACAAACTATTTCTAAGTGGATTGGGTTTTGTATTGCTTTCTGTTACTCCCATCATGGCAAAGAAATTCCTGCTGGGATTAGACCTCATTCCACTAGGGCTACTGCCACTTCTACAGCATTTCTAAGGGGGGTGGCAACTAAGGATATTTTAGAGGCAGCTACTTGGAGTTCAGTGCATACATTCTCTAAGCATTACCACCTTCCTCTCTACTCTAAATCTAGGGCTGGTTTTGCCACTGCTATTTTGCAGGGCATGTTGTCAGCTCCTGCTTCTTTGTGATTTTGCCATCCTCCCTTACCTCTGCTTTGGGATTCTACCCAAGTGTTATGACTGCAGCAATGTGAGATGAAGAACATAGTACAGTTTTGTACCTACCATAAATGTAGATGTTCGAAGATCCACATTGCTGCAGTCCAATTTTCCCTCCCTCCTGCCCCTCTGTGTTTAGGAGTGGTGGTGTGGGTGAGTTGGCTGTACCTTTTCTTGTTTTGTAAATATTGTATATATATTTGGTACAGGGGAGTTTGGTGTGTTGTTGGTTTTTGGTTTGGCCTTATCATTTTAGGGTCTTCTGACATCTGGGGCAAGAAAAGACTGAGGAAATGGCGTCGGTCATGCGCATTTGTACTCTGACGTACTGACGTCAGTCTAATGCGCCTCTGACCGACGCCAGCCTAATACTTTGGTATTCGGGCCGACTGGGACAGCGGACTACCCCTGGTGTTATGACTGCAGCAATGTGGATCTTCGAACATCTACATTTATGGTAGGTACAAAACTGTACTTTTGGTTGTTTGGTCTGGAGTGATAAGGGTGCCATTGTTAGAAGTAAGTGTGAAGTTAATAGAGGGAGACATGTGCGTGGGTGCAAAGAGGAGGAGCTTAGTTTTCTTAGGGTTGAGGAGGAGACAGTAATTAGAGAACCATTTCTCTATAGTGGTGAAAGTTTTTTGTGTAAGGAAGTGGAGGTCAGCTTGGTTGTTGGCAGAGCAAATAATGGTGGTGTCATCAGCATATTGAATACAAGTAGTAAGAGGGGTGGCAAGATACAGGTCGTTAATAAAAATGGAAAAAAGCAGAGGACCTAGGATGGAGTCCTGAGGGACCCCAATAGTGGTAGGGAGAAGTTCAGAAAGCTGGTTGTCCCATAAAACAGCTTGTTTCCGATTGTGAAGATACGACGTAAACCAGTTTAAGGCAGGATTGTCAAGTGAGAGAGATTTTAAACAATGTAAGAGGAGTTGGTGATTGACCATGTCAAAGGCTTTTGACAGGTCTACGAAAAATGCAGAAGAAAGAATATTATTATTGCGGTTTGTATTAATGGAATCAATAAAGGATAATAAGGCTGTGGTGGTGCTATGGAATGGATGAAAGTCATGTTGGCAACTAGCAAGGAGATTATTATGTATGACCCAGAAGGTCAAAATAGGTGAGGCAACCTCCACCGAGAGGCCAGTCACTAGCAGCGTGCCCCCAGGGCTCAGTTTTGGGCCCACTCCTGTTTGGCATCCATTTCTCTGAAATGGAAGAAAATGCCGAAGGTTTACGATTAGCTATGTTTGCATATGATTGGAAGTTGGGGATTATCATCAACTCCCTTTCAGCACTAGCATTCTTCAAGAAGCGCTATCTCTGACTAATATCTGGTGCCAAAGCCATGTTCCTGAACTCAGTGCTAAGAAGTGCATAATTGTGGGAAGTCAACCATCCCAGCTAATTACTATTTTGAAAATACGATCCTAAGAGTCAACCCACTGGTCAGGGATCTGGGTATGCACATAGACAGTAGCCTTACCTTCACCGACCATGTGGCCACAGTAGTGAGAAAATTCTTTTTAAGTTGCACAACTTTTATGTAAAGACATGGCATCTAGGTCCAAATAGGTCATTATCCCACTGTACTTTTCCCTTATCAGACCAGTCATAGAGTACGGTGCTTATTTTGGTATGTACCTGACCAGGCATATGCAGCTAGAGTGACCTCAGTGGTTCTTTACAAAAAGAGTACAAGGTGTAACGAACCTGCTTATGCAGAGCACCTTAAAGCCCTTTCCCCTCTACTCAGTCCCCTATAGATTGCTGAGGGGTGATCTTTCCCCTCTACTCAGTCCCCTATAGATTGCTGAGGGGTGCTCTATGCCTGGCTTACAAGGCATCCACAAACCCCACAATTATGAATCTCCTACATATTTGTAAGTCAGAGAGTACCAGAAGTACAAGGTCTAGGGATTTGAATTTTGTCTGTGACATAAGCAGTACATGCTGGAGAGACAGATATGTGTCCTAGAGACAGCCCCTCCTATGAGCAGGCTTCCTATCCATGGGGAAGGTAAGTTCATCTCTTATCCAGTTTAAGCACAACCTAGACAAGTAGATGGGGAATAGGAAATTTACACCGGGCCTGGCACCCATGTCCCTTATGGACAGAGGGAGCGTATAAATGTCTGGCCCTCCTATTTGGATGCAAGACCTCATTATTCTTTTGGGAAAACTTGGCTAGGTTCAGAAAGACCCCAGGGTCATTAACCTAGTAACAGTTAATGAATCTATAAACAAATATATGTGTACACATATGTCAAATATAAATATGTATTTATATAAATGTATCTGTAAACATACATATGTTATACAAATTATTTTTTTTATTATCCATCTATCTAGATAAATATAATAATAAAAAAATATTTCTATAGCATGAATAAAAAAACAACCTGATCTGTATATTATAAGCCTGAATACACATCTATGAAAAATGCCATAAAAGGATTAGCATAACTAGGTACATATCTTACCCCAGCTGCCAAAAATGAGTCACTATTTATAGATATGATTCAAAACAATTGTACCAAGGAGAGAATACATTCCTTGGCAGGCAAATCATAACAAGACAGAATATAGCTTCAAACCCCATTTATGAAAAAAATTTTGAGTACTTTCCAGGAAGTCAAAACAACTTCTACCCTACCGCCTTCATGGGAGTATTCTCTCATTTCTCCTATATTAAAATCAGAAAATTACCTTCTTCATGCTCATCATATAAACCATTTTCCCTTCTTAATATTTTTTTTTTTATAAGTTATTCTTGTCTATCCTGGCAAAAAGACTTAACGGTATAATACCTAAATTAATAGAAGATGACCAAACTGGATTTATAATTAATAGAAAGGTACAAGACAATATCAAGAGACTATTTTTCCTTAGTAGATATTGCTAACAAAACGTAGATGAACCATCAGTGCATTGGTGTAGCGGTAGCGTTGTCGTCTCACAGCTAGAGGTTCTCCGGTTCGATTCTCGGCTGGAGTGCCTTTTGTGTGGAGTCTGCATGTCTTCCCTGCATTTGTGTGAGTTTCCACTGGTTTTCTCCCACGTTGCAAAGACATGCATCTGGAGTGTTTCTCCCTGGGCCTCTGCTGAAAATTAGCTTCATTCCAAGTTGGACTTTCCCTGTTAACAAATGTTAAATAAATCTATAAGTTTAGGTATTGATAAAGCATTTGACTCATTGAATTGATCTTACCTTTTTAAAGCACAGTATGAATACAGCTTTTCCTCAGATTTTCTGAGTTTAGTCAAACAATTGTGTGAACATTCCATTGCTTTTGTCAAGATATGTTCTTTTATTTCTAATTCATTTAAAGTAACAAGGTACAAAACAAGGCTGCCCCTTATCACCCCTTGTATTTGCCCTAGCCATGGAACCTTTAGCTAACGATCTAAGAAACAACATAAATTAAATGTAAACTAAACGACAAATTATCTCTAAGAATTCAACTCTTTGTTGATTTATTGCTAACATATGGTGATATTGATGCTTCATTGGCTCATTTAGTTAAGGCTTTAGATACTTTTGAGAAAGTTAATAAATCCAAAAGGCGTACCAAACAGCTTTAATCCTGGTAGCTCAGATTTTGCCTTCAAGGGGTTTCAACATATCAAATTGTGAAGCTTGAATATATTAAACAGTTAAACAATTGTGTTTCAAAATTTGTCTATACATCCCGCTTTTAATGTGACCAGTGCACATTATACATAAACACATCCCTTAGTCGTGAAAAACTACTCCATTTCCCGTAGAATTTCAGCAGCAGCAAAATTACAACAAAATTGCAATGAACTCTACAGCAGCAGCACTATCATTTATAATTTTGGAACTTTGGACCCACTTGGATTAAATCAGGAGGTGGTGTTAAATTTTTGAAGAAATTTCATTGACAGTATGTCCGTATTTGTATGTATGTATGTATATATTTTTATAGGAGTACATACACAAATTATGAGAGGGTGATGGTGCATTTTTTATGTAAATTTGGTTGAATTCTTTTGAGGATGTTGTTGCTGTAGAATTCATTATAATTTTTTTGTAATTTTGCCGCTGCTAAAGTTCTATGGGAAATGTAGTGGTTTTTCATGACTAAGGTATGTGTTTATGTATAATGTGCACTGGTCACTTTAAAAGTGAGATGTATAGACAAATTTTGAAACACAATTGTTTAATTGTTTAGTATATTTAAACTTCACAGTTTGATATGTTTATATCCCTTGAAGGCGAAATGCCGAGGTACCAGGATTAAAGCTGTTTGGTACTCCAAATCTGTGTATGCCTTTTGGATTTATTAGGTTTTCGTGTTTTTTCTTTGGTTTTATCTAGTGTTTATAGTGTGGCACTGTTGGTGTTACCAGTTCTTTTGGTGACTGGTGTTATTATGGAAGCTGCAACAAATAGCTTGTTCATGGAGCTACTTAAGGAGAGAGAATCCAGGTTGACTGGATCTGATCCATGGAGCTCTGCAGGTTATAATGACCAGACAGTGAAGTTTGAACAGCAGGAGAGACTGATAGTAAAAGAAATTAATCTTTTTTATGGCACTAAACTACTAGAGAAATATTTGGCTTCAAATGTAACTCCCAGAGATCTACGTATAGACCAACTTCTAGCTGGGGGGTTTACAGAGGCAGAACAAGCTTTATTGCTAGAATGGCGTGAGGTTTCATTACATTGCACTTTAGACTGGTTAATAGTCTTATTGAAAAGGAACTGCATGTCTTCCCTGCATTTGTGTGAGTTTAAAACAAGTTCAGCAAGAGATTACTAGCCTAGAGAGCTAAATAAAACAAATTTCTGAGCCTTGTTTTATCACAAAATTTTGTGACCTTAAAAACTGAATAAAGTAGAAGCTGAAACGTTTGGCAGAAAGATGAAAAAATTAGAAAGGGACATAAATGATTTTGCCAGTGGTTCTGTATATTCAGTTCGCCGGTTCCCTCATAAGGGAAGGTTGCAAAATCAAAAGAACAGTTTTTTGTCATCTAGTCATGATTCTTCATACTCTTCAGCTGAAACATCATCAAAGAAGAATGTCGCTTTTGAGATGCTGCTTAATGCAGGATCAGCTAGTCAAGAGAACCAATCGACTTTATTGCAGGACTCCCAGGGTTTTCAGCACAGCCGTAGCAATGGGAATACAAGCAGCAAACAGAAAAAAAGGAAAATGTTAATTTTTTGAAATTTGCAACATGTATCTTCACAAATTGTTGATAATAGACTTAATGAAATTCAAGGTAGTAATGGTGATTGTTTAAAAATTGTTAATTTAACAAATTTAGCACTTTCTGACATAGTTATTGGTGTGTTGTTAAAGGGAGCTAAATTTGTTCCCCCTAAATGTCCCTCTCTTGTTAATGTACTTATTGAAGCTAGTAAATTCTGTCACAAACTTCATTTGAAAGTGTATATTTCTAGAGACACTTCATCCATATTTGAAATTTCTGAGGAGTCATTGTTAGATGTATCTGTATATGACTATGATGAAAGTTTAAATGTACTTAATTGCAGCACTGAATGTAGCACTGCTTTTGTTACTGGTTATGGTCAGCTTAAGATCCCTAGTTTGCTTAATGTGGAAAACACCTTCTGTCCCCCTAAACTGTCTCCTGTTGTTGCTATGTTTGAAAAATTGTTGTTGAATAACATTGAAAAAGAATTTAGTAAATTTAAATGTGAACAATTTAAGTAAAGACGAATGCCAGAACATTTCCAAACTTTGTGACCAGATAGGAGATTATATTTTTAGGGTAGCAGACAAGGGTGGTAACTGGGTTATTATGAACAAAGCTGGCTACCAAAACATGGTAACTGAACTTCTGTGTGACAACAGAGTTTATGCTAAGCTCCCTTACAACCCTTATTGAGTTAAGTGAATCATTAGAGAAGGGGGAAAGACTGGGGTTTCTTTCATCACAGTTTGTTAAGAAGTTGTTTGTTGCCAGTGCTCGAGACCCATATTTTTATGCTATACCAAAGATTCACAAGAATCTGAGCAGGCCACCAGGGAGACCAATTGTTGCTGGCATCAGTTCTTACCTGGAAAATGTGGGAGTATTACTGGACTCATGACTAGGGGATGTGTTTATGTATAATGTGCACTGGTCACTTTAAAAGTGGGATGTATAGACAAATTTTGAAACACAGTTGTTTAATTGTTTAGTATATTTAAGCTTCACAAATTTGATATGTTGATATCCCTTGAAGGCAAAATGCTGAGGTACCAGGATTAAAGCTGTTTGGTACTCCAAATCTGTGTATGCCTTTTGGATTTATTAGTTTTTTGTGTTTTTTTTTCTTTGATTTTGACAAACTTTTGAGAAAGTGTCAGGATTAAAATTCGATCATAAAACTAAAACACTTTTAATAAAAGCTATCATCTAAGCTAAAATATTGCAGCACATTTAATTGGAATAACAACCATGTTAAATATCTAGTAATTATATTTGAAGACACATACAAAAATCATTGTTATCAGCAGCTCTTAAACACAATATCAAACTTAATTGAAAGCTGGAATTAACTGTATTTTACCTCTAAGGACAGGTCTATTTTAATTAAAATGATCTTATTACCTAAAATCTTATTTATTAGTCAATCTTTAATTCTTCCTCAAAAAAAAAAAAATCATAAAGAATATAAATGACCGATGTCCTTGTATTCGTGTTGTGCGATTTCCTGCCCTCAGGCGACTCGTACGTCGGCTCCTATACAAAAGCATCGGCTTGGCTATTGCAGCTGCATGGGACATCACAAGTAAGGCTATAAACCAGGGGCCTTAAATGTGACATCTGCATGCACAATCATCAGAACTTTTCAGCTGCAGACCGAAGCATCGTGTGTTCACTCCTTCACATCAGACGTCTCAATAAAACTAAGTAACCAGTTGTTTTTTTTCTTCATATCTGATTCTTATTGCTTAGGCTTGGTTTGTTGTAGCAATTTATAGCTGATGTTAGGTAAAAAGGATAAATGCCAATGCAGGCACCAGATACCCCATAAAGACTCCCATGATCGGTATGTTTTTTGCTTAGGCCGGGAGCACGACCATACCACTAGCTCCATTTGTCAGTTGTTTGTGCCAAAGACCCTACATAGCCGTCTAGCTGCACTTAACCTCTATTTAGAAAACTAGCACCTGAAGCAGTTAGCCCTAAGAATGGATCCCGCCTTGGAGGCCGCGTCAGAATCTCCATGCAAGAAAGCCAAGTTTCCTAGGCCTTCTTTGTCGGCCGCTCAGTTACCGGATGCTTCGCCAGCTGCCAATTTAGGAGCTGAGGGACACCCCACGGATCCGTCGACTACCTTTATGGAAGCCACTGCTCAGCCGATGACCGGCACTTCCCCAGAGCCACCCCAGTCCCCAACTACCGTCGAGGTTGAGGGGGAACCAGAATCTGTTGAGCCTTCGACCGGGATTCTGCCTTTGGATACGGTTCCTACCAGACCTGATTCCAGGCCTGCTCCAATGTCTACACCAGCATAAAGGAAACAGAAAACCAAGCATGCCTCTCCCACTGCAGAAGGCCCACCTGACTGGCAGTCCTTCAGTTCTTCCCTGATGCAGGCCTTTATGGCCCTTGGGCCTTCAGCCTCATCCTCCACTGCTCTATCTTTGCGCAGCCCTAGTCTCCTTCAGCCTCCCCCCCCCCCGACATCTCAGGTTAGGGAAGAAGAGCATGATACATCCTTTTCCTCCACTGAGGACTCCATATCTTACACCTCCCAAATTGCTTCACCCCAGGAGTATTATTTTCCTGATGAAGAATCTGTAGCGGGAGATTCACCCCCTGAGGATATCACATTTGGTGACACTATCACCAAAATGAAAGACTACTTCAAAAGGGATACCTCACAAATGTCTGATACCCAAAAGAGGTATTTTGAGCTTCTTCAAGTAGAATCCCTCTCCCCTTCTGCTGTTCCACCAGTTCTGCATGCATACCTGGATGCCTTTAATTCTGCATCTAAGTCTCCAGACTCACAGCCACCTGCCTCCAAGTGACCAGATCACTTTTACAAGGTGCCTGACAAGCAAAAATTCTTAGTCAAACCACCCTTAGCAGACCCAACAGTGATTGCCACCTATCCTGATAAGCAATCCAGACGCCTTCCCCTCTGCCTCACTCCTACACACTGATAAAGACAGCAAATCTATGGATAGGATTGGTAAGAAGGTCTCTCCTCCACTTTGGCTTTCAGAGCCATTAACTATCAAATGCATATGACTAAATATGCTCTGGACTTGGTCTCTCAAGCCTCTTCCATGCTGACCACTATCCCTGACTGCAACATTAAGGCTGACATCTCCTCCAAAATTTCTATCTGGCTACACAAGTAGCCAGACACTCAATTAAATGCAGCTATGATGCTGCTGAAGCATCTGCTCGCTCTGCTGCATCTGCTTCAGTTCTCAGGAGATACTCCTGGTTGAGACTTCAGAATCTCCCAGAAGACTTTGTCAAAGATCTTGGATGCCCCCCCTGGACCACAATTTCCTTTTTGGAAAACAATCTGCAGATCTTTTTAAGAATCTGCAAGAAAAAAGTAAAGAATTGCAGGACATAAAACATTTATTGGTGTCCCCCATTCCCAAGTACTACAGAAACTGTCCAGCTAAAGCCACCTTTGTAAGGTGAAAACCAGTCCAGGCGGGTACTTCCTCTTCCAGATCTAGAAGAGGTGCAAGAAGACCCACCACTTCCAGACCTGCTGCCATGCATCCTCAACCTAGATAACCTTTTCAGGACAGAGGAGGCCACAACTATGCAGTGACTGCCTTGCCCCCCCACCACCACCACCACCACCACCACCACCACTCTCAGCATGCCTTTCCCACTGCCTCTCCTTCTGGGAAACCATAACCTTGGACAAAAGGGTACTATCCATAAAACAAAAGGGATATTTCCTAGAAAGAAAAAACACCCATGAGAGACATCCCTTTCCCACCCAAAAACCAACAGCATCCCCTTCCACAGGTTCTGACGGACCTTCTGAAGCCTGGTCCCATAGAACCCATTGCCTCAGGACAGGAAGAAAAAGGTTTCTATTCCTGTGTCTTCCTGGTTCCCAAGAAAGACGGCCCTTGGAGACCCATCTTAGACTGTCCTTCTTAAATCATTACCTTCAGGTGCCCACCTTCAAAATGCTGTCACTTCCAACTCTGCTTCCTCTCATACCAGCCAAGGCCTTCATGCCCACCTTGGACCTAAAGGAGGCCTACTTACACATACCCTTCAGAACTTCCCACAAAAGATTTCCGCATTTCTCAGGGCCCTCCTTTCATTTTCAATTTACTGCTTTGCCCTTTGGTTTGTCCACTGCACCCCGAGTGTTCACAAAATTCCTGGCCCTGGCCATTGCTTTCTGCAGAACTCAGGGAATTCAGATTTACCCCTATCTGGGTGACATCCTAATACTGGCAGAGTCCAGAGATACCCTCTCAAATCATCTGCACTTCACCATATCCCTTCTACAAAATCTAGGGTTCACCGTCAACCTTCCAAAGTCTTCCTTGAACCCAGACCAGGACAAGATTTTTCTGAGTTACAGAATCTGAACGGACAGAATGAAGGCTTTTCTTCCACAAGACAAGGTCCTATCCCTGATCTCCCACTTCAAAGAGCTGCTACGGACACAGGTAATAACTAAAAGGCAATTCCTTCGACTCCTGGGCTTAATGGCAGCAACCATCCCTATGCTCCCACTGTCCAGAATGCATAGGCGCAAGCTACAGTGGTACTTCAAAAACATTTGGTCCCAGCACCTGAATCACTTGGAGCAATTAATCTCCCTCCTTCCCTGTCTAAAGAAAGAGATAAGCTGGTGCATCCAAGTCCACCTAAACCCGGGCCTTCCACTCCAGCCCACCCCCAACCCAGGTAATGCATACAGATGCCTCAGATTCAGGGTGGGGAGCAACAATGGGATCTTACAGGGTTCAAGCAACCTGGCACCCTTCCTTGAGGGCCAAGCACATCAATGTGAGGGAAATGATAGCAGTCTTCTTAGCTCTAAAAACCTTTACCCCTCTGCTTCTACCAGGAGTTCTTCAAATAATAACAGACAACACCAGGGAGGGGAAAGGCATATCAGCTTTACAGACTAACCCTGCTGATGTGGGATCTAGCCTCTTGCCACAACTTGTCCCTGCAGGCAACCTACATTCCCTCGCAGGACAACAAGCAAACAGATCTTCTCAGCAGGGCATCCTCTCCACAACACGAATGGATGCTGGACAGAACCATCTTCTTAGATATTGTCCACCGGTGGAGTACTCCTCAAATAGACCTGTTCTCCTCCCCCTAGAACAGGCAGCTGCAGACCTTCTGCTCAAAGATCTACTCCCCTCTAACATGGAGACTTGATGCTTTCAACATCTCCTGGGAGGGGAAGTTTCTTTATCCCTTCCCCCCCTTCCCACTGATTCAGAAAGTCCTCCTGAAAATCAGAAGAGACAAACCGAAAATCCTGTTAGTGACTCCCTACTGGCCAAGGCAGCACTGGTTCCCACTACTTCACAATCTAGCCAAGGGCAATCACTACAAGTTACCCTACAAGGTGGACCTCCTGACACAAGAAAAGGCAAGATGTTGTGTCTGACACTGTGGGTGATAAACTTTTGATCCCATTCAGACACCACTACTCAAAGGATGTGCTTTCAGTTCTGAGGGAGGCCAGGAAACCTACAAGAAAATCATACCTAGCTAAATGGGAAAGATTTACTAAATTATGTCTAGTCAAGGGAAGGGACTCTTACATTGCTGATCCCCCCTAGATGTCCTTCAAGGATGCATCTGCAGTCCTTACAAATGGGTTGTCCTGTCGTCAGGCAGCCCTTCGGTCGGCCGGATTCCAAAGTCTGGGTCTGGCTTCGGCTGGTGTCGCACTTCACCCGACGTCATAGCTGCAGTTATTCGGGTATAAAGGCATCAGCCGACGCCATTTTCCCCAGTCTTTCTTGCCACGTGGCGCAGAAGCTGTTCAGTGCCGGTCGGTCAGATCCAGAGATTACTACTACCGAATACTACTACGAAGACTACTAAAAAGCTAAGTACCCGTTAGACTCTTTCTTGCCTCAGCCGATGTCAGAAAAAGTGAATAACTGTTTAACTTGTGGGAAACAAATACCTCATAAAGATTTCCACTCTTACTGCTTACCTTGCTTAGGCCCAGACCACGACGTAGCAGCTTGTCTAGCCTGTGCTTCTTTTAACCGACGGACGCTTAGACGTCAGTTGGAATTTGCTAAGCAGTTTTTCGGCTCTGATTTCGCTTATATTATGCCATCGGATCCTCCGACTTCGCAAATCTCCAAAAAACGCAAAGAAAAGGACCGACACTCACGGCCCGTGGTTTTGGCCGAAACCACGGTTAAGCCAACCGCGAGTGTCTCGGTTTTGGCTGAAACCGAGCAAGCGGTTCTTTCTGCAGCCGAAACCAGACCTTCTACCGAGGTTTCTTCTAACCTCGTGGAGCCGGTTTCTGAAATCCAACCTGCTGTTGTGATTTCTCAGGATTTATCTGACACTATTCCCCTGGATACTTCTACTCCTGCACGTGGAGCTGCTAGGCCTCCTGCAGCCATGTCCATTAAGGCCTTTGCTAGGGCTAAAGCAGCTAAAGCTACAAAGACTGTGCCTGTTAAGACCCCCTCTCACAGGCCCACTTCCAGTTCTCAAATGCTTTCTTTGGCAGAGGATCTTATTTCTTTAATCCGGGGATCCCAACCTCATCCAGACAGGACCTCTCATCCACCTCCTGAGAAGAGGCCTAGAGCAGAGCCCCCCGAGCCAGTGTCCACAGATGATTCCTCTGATGATCCAGAAAATACAGACCCTCCAGAGACTCCTTATTCCCCTTATGAAGACTCTGATGCTGAAGAGTCCATCCCTTCTGCCTCTCCACCTGAAGAATTTTCCTTTGGGGAAACCTTACATGCCATGAGGGAACAATTTCAGTGGCAGGGCCAAGATTTTTCAGAGTCCAGGAAAAGGCTTAGAACCTTTTTACATTTGCCTCAACATAGGCCTTTAGCTATACCTCCAGTTCTCTCTGTTGTAGATGATGCATTTAATGATGCTTGCACTGCTCCTGATTCTTTACCTCCGGCCCCTGTTAAGCCCGATAGGTTCTACAGGGTCCCGGACACACATCATCATTTATACAAGGCTCCTTTAGCAGATCCAGAGACTATCTCCCAGGGTCCTAAGGCTGTAGCATCTACCTCTGCCCTCCCTCTGTAAGGGAATCCAGGTCCTTAGAGAGATGGGGTAAAAAAGTTTACACTTCTGCTACTCTGTCAGCTAGAGCCTTGAACTGTCAATTTCATACGATACAATATCAAGAATTTATGCTAGACCAGTTAACTAAAAAACTGTCGTCTGATGAACCTTTTGATAAGAAGTATGTTCAGGAAATGGTACATAACATTCAGCAAGTTAGTAACCATTCTTTAAAATGTGGCTATGATGCACTGGAGGCTTCCTTTAGATCAGCCATGACTGGCACAGTTATCAGAAGGCATGCATGGTTGAAAGAGCAGACCTTACCGGACCATGTCAAAGCAAAGCTATTAGATGCTCCTATGGACAAGGCTAATTTATTTGGACCACCTGCACAACAGGTACTGAAGAAGATGGAGGAGAAAGCAAAATCAGTACAAACAGTGAAGGATTTCTTACAGGTCCAACCTCCAAGGTTTAGCAGGAACTGGCCTTCCAAAAACTGGTCCTTTCCAGACTCCTCTAAAGCCCAGAGAGGCAGAGATAGACGACCAAGAGGCAGACACCAATCCAGAGGTGCCTACAGGGGACGCCAGTGGCAGGGAAACAACCAGCGAGGCACAGGCGCAGCCACCACCACTGCATCAGGACAATCACAGTGACTTGACTCTGGCACCGCCTACCAGGGAACAAATAGAAGCACCCTTAGGCGGAAAGCTAGCTTTATTTTCAAAAAACTGGCATTACATCACAAGGGACAAGTGGATCTTGCAAACTATAAGCCAAGGCTACAGGTTTCATTTCCATACTCTACCAGGAAAGAGAGGAATACCAAACCTACCACCAAATCAAAAGGCAGAAGCTCTAAAACAAATATCTCAATTGTTAAGGATGAGAGCTGTGGAAAAGGTACCATCTATGGAACAAGGAAAGGGATTTTACTCCAGACTTTTCCTGGTACCAAGAAAAGACAACAACTGGAGGCCTAGTCTCGACCTGTCTGCTTCAAACACATTTCTCATTGTCCCAAAATTCAAAATGCTGACTCTACAGCAGCTTCTTCCCATGCTGGGCAAGGAGTCTTGGCTGGTAACTCTAGATCTCAAGGAGGCATACCTGCACGTTCCCATACGACAAAATTGCAGAAGATACCTCAGATTTCTTGCAGGATCAGAGCATTATCAATTCTCAGCATTGCCCTTTGGCTTATCTACTGCGCCCCAGAGTGTTCACGAAATGCCTGGCATCAGTAATTGCTCATTGCAGGCTTCAGGGAATACAAATTTACCCCTACCTGGACGACTGCCTGATACAAGCGGACAGCATGAACAAACTAACAGAAGACTTACAAACAGTCATTCACCTGCTACAAGCCCTGGGATATACAGTCAATATAAAAAAGTCAATGCTGACACCATCCCAAAGAATAACCTTTTTGGGTGCAGAGCTGGACACATCAAAACAAATGGCATTTCTAACTGTAGAAAAGCAAAAGCAATTACCTCTCTACTTCTTGGCATTAACAAAGCAGAACCATCTGACAGCAAGAAAAGTACTGCAAGCCCTGGGCTTCATGGCATCCTGCATAATACTGGTTCCTCACGCCAGACTGCATATGAGAAAGCTACAGTGGTACCTAAAAAATGTATGGTCTCAACACAAGCACAGCCTAGAAACCAAGATTCCTATAATCCCCTGCCTGAAGCAAGAGTTCCTATGGTGGGCTCAGGCCTGCCAATCAAACACAGGATTGCCCTTCTACAACATTCAACCAAGCCAAACCATCACGACGCCTCAGACTTCGTTGGGGGCCCACATGCTGGACAAGTGCATACAAGGCTTATGGACACAAGACCAGCTACACCTGCACATAAATCTAAAGGAAATGCTGGCAGTAAAATTGGCAATCCAGTCATTCAGACCATTTCTCCTAGAAGGTCATCTGATGATAAGGACAGACAACACCACAGTGATGTGGTACATCAACAAACAGGGAGGCACACACTCATACCCTCTATGCCGGATGGCACTGGACTTATGGAATGTGGCTCTGAGCTACAACATTCACTTACGAGCAATTTTCGTACCAGGAAAAGAAAACATTCTAGCAGATATATTAAGCAGAACTACCACGTATGCCCACGAATGGATGCTGCATCCGGACATCTTCAAGGCCATCACAAGGAGATGGGGACTCCCAGAAATAGACTTATTTGCATCTCCACACAATCACCAGCTAAAGAAATTCTGCACGAGGATGTACCACCCACTTGCATGGAAGGTGGACTCCCTATCTTTCAGTTGGGAAACCTGTCAGCATATGCATTCCCACCACTTCCTTTGATGCACAAGGTGCTATTGAAGATCAAAGAGGACCGCCAAGGATCATTCTGATAGCTCCAGACTGGCCAAGGCAACATTGGTACCCATTACTAAGGAGCCTATCTCGAACTAATATGGACACTACCCTGGTTCCATTACTGTTAACACAGAACAACTACAACAGCCTGCATCCAAACCTGAAAACTCTGCAACTGACTGCCTGGAACATCACATAAGATCAATTAACCCAAATTTATCCCAAAGGGTTAAAGATATTATGCTTGAGGCTCAGACCCTCAACAAGAAAAAATTATGCAGCAAAATGGAAAAGATTTCTCATTTGGAGTACTGCAAGGAGAAGATGTGTCACTGGTAAACATAGCCAGCATCTGGAATACTTGGCAGAGCTCTTCCACACAGGCCTGTCCTATTCTTCCATCAAGATACATGCATCAGCTATCTCAGCAGAATACACCTTGGATCCTCCAGTATTCTCACACCTTTGCTAAGGCAGTTTCTAAGAGGAATTAAAATGTAAAACCTCCAAGGAAACCACCATTGCCAACATGGGACTTGAACTTTGTGCTAGAAAAACTGACACTTCCCCTTTCGAACCAGCAACAACAGCAGAATTACAATTCTTATCATGGAAGACTGCTTTCCTGCTGGCAATCACTTCGCAAGAAGGGTATCTGAACTACAAGCATTAATGGCAGTACAACCCTTCCTGATCTTCCATCAAGATAGAGTGTCCATGAGAACTAATCCTACATTCATGCCTAAGGTGGTGTCCAGAGTATCTTAAATCAGGCTATCCACCTACCTACCTTCTTCCCAACCCACAGAACAGGGAGAAAGACTGCTGCATACCTTGGATGTGCATAGACAGTTACGCTACTACCTGGACAGAACCAAGAGCAATAGGAAAACTGACCAGCTTCTGGTAGCATATGCAACAGGAAGGGAAGGAAAAGCAATTTCAAAACAAACAATCTCCAAGTGGATAGGAAATTGCATTAGATTTTGTTACTCCTACCATGGAAAGAAAACTCCAGATAACATCAGGCCTCATTCTACAAGGGCTACAGCCACTACCACAGCTTTCTTATGAGGAGTGGCCACCAAGGACATTATAGAGGCTGCTACTTGGACCTCCATGCATATATTTGCCAAGCATTATAATTTACCTTTATACTCCAGATCCCGAGCAGGTTTTGCCACTGCTGTGTTGCAAGGGATCCTAACTACACCATAATCTCTTTTTTCCTCCTCCCCTAGTTTAGCTATGGTATTCTACCCATTTGTAAGGACTGCAGATGCATCCTTGAAGGACATAGTACAGTTTTGTACCTACCATAAATGTAGATGTCCCATAGGAATGCATCTGCAGTCAGGATTACCACCCACCTTCCCTCTGTGGTACTACTAGGGTATTTGCCCATCTTATAGCTAGCTGGGGGGGGATCTATTATGGTGTATTTGTTTGTATATATGTACATACATGCTTATTTTTTGTGGTTGCTCTCTACTATTTGGAATCATTGGCATTTATCCAAATTTAGCGTTCGAAGAGGGCACCTGGCATCGGGGGCAAGAAACACTGAGGAAAATGGCCGCTGATGCCTTTATACCCAATAACTGCAGCTATGACGCCGGGTGAAGTGCGACACCAGCCGAGCCAGACCCAGACTTTGAACTGGGCCGATCAAGGGCTGCCTGACGACAGGACAACCCATTTGTAAGGACTGCAGATGCAGTCCTATCGGACATCTACATTTATGGTAGGTACAAAACTGTACTTTCTTACTTATATGTGCCAACTAATAAAAAGTGGACTTTTCTATTCTTCAGTGAAAGTACACTTTTCTGCAATATCAGCCTGCTTGCCTCTTGACTCTCCCTTGCTAGCCAGCCTTGATGTAAAACTCTTCCTTAAAGGGCTGTTAGACATTAGACCTCCAAAAGAGCATATCCCTCCACCCTGGGACCTTAACTTCATCCTGGAAAAGCTTACCCAACACCCATCTGAACCTGCTGGGACAGCTTCCCTTCAGATGTGCACATGGAAAGCAGTCCTACTAGTGACTATTACCTCGGCCAGAAGGGTTTCAGAGCAACAAGCCTTAATGGCTTGCTCTCCCATACTACGTTCCACAAAGACAGGCTAACCCTGAGAACTAACCCCTCCTTTATGCCTAAGGTGGTCAACAATTTGTCATTAAACCAATCTGTCCACCTTCCCACCTTCTTTCCCTCTCCCGCCAATGAAGGGGAGAGGATACTTTACTCCCTGGATGTACAGAGACAACAAAGATTTTACCAGGACAAAACCAAATCCATTAGGAAATCAAAACAACTCTTTGTTTCCTTCCATCCCAGAGAATTTGGCAAGACAGTCCCCACCCAAACCATCGCATGTTGGATCAGGAAAGCCATCTGTCTTCGCTACTCCCACCATGGGAAAAATCCCCCAGTGGGAGTAAAAGCAAATTCCACCAGGGCAATGGCCACCACCAAGGTTTTCCTAAAAGGTCTAGACATGTCTTCCATTATGGAAGCAGCCACATGGTCCACTATCCACACTTTCACCAAACACTACAAGCTAGACCAGGTCTTCAGAGCATGTGCAGGATTCACCAGGGCAATCCTACAGGGCTTTGTAGAATCTTCTTCTGTATCAGCCACCCTTTCATCCATCTAAGCTGTGGTCTCTCCCACAACCAGAATACTGCAATAGAGGAATAGAAGGACATAGAATAGTTGTGTAAAATCTTACCATAACCATAGATGTCCTTCTCTTCCGTTTTGCAGTATTCCTTCTTATCCACCAATAACCCCCTCTGTGTTTTCCTTTTTATCCCAGCATGTCCCTAGGTCCTAATATCTTACACCTTTCACCCTATATCTATCAATGCTACAGAAGGACCCCAGGGTCCCATACCTGACACCACTGGCACCTCCTCCTGCTGGGTCTTCTACTCTACCTGCTGAGCTTAAAGTTCTGAGGATTGTGTATGCAGATGTCAAATTTATGGCCCCTGGTTTATGGCCTTAAGTGTGACATCCCACGCAGCTGCAACAACCAAGGTGAAGCTTTTGTATAGGAGCTGACGTATGAGTCACCTGAGGGCAGGAAATCCCACAACAAGAATACTGCAACATGAAGAGAAGGACATCTATGGTTATGGTAAGATTTTACACAACTATTCTTTGTCTCAAATATTTATGGTACCCAAAGAAATCCAGAATATTTTTGCACTGGCATGCATCAAGTTCTGAAATCCAACCTGCTGTTGTGATTTCTCAGGATTTATCTGACACTATTCCCTGGATACTTCTACTCCTGCACGTGGAGCTGCTAGGCCTCCTGCAGCCATGTCCATTAAGGCCTTTGCTGAGGCTAAAGCAGCTAAAGCTACAAAGACAATGCCTGTTAAGGACCCCTCTCACAGGCCCACTTCCAGTTCTCAAATGCTTTCTTTGGCAGAGGATCTAATTTCTTTAATCCGGGATCCCAACCTCATCCAGACAGGACCTCTCATCCACCTCCTGAGAAGAGGCCTAGAGCAGAGCCCCGAGCCAGTGTCCACAGATGATTCCTCTGATGATCCAGAAAATACAGACCCTCCAGAGACTCCTTATTCCCTTATGAAGACTCTGATGCTGAAGAGTCCATCCCTTCTGCCTCTCCACCTGAAGAATTTTCCTTTGGAAACCTTACATGCCATGAGGGAACAATTTCAGTGGCAGGGCCAAGATTTTCAGAGTCAGGAAAAGGCTTAGAACCTTTTTACATTTGCCTCAACATAGGCCTTTAGCTATACCTCCAGTTCTCTCTGTTGTAGATGATGCATTTAATGATGCTTGCACTGCTCCTGATTCTTTACCTCCGGCCCCTGTTAAGCCCGATAGGTTCTACAGGGTCCCGGACACACATCATCATTTATACAAGGCTCCTTTAGCAGATCCAGAGACTATCTCCCAGGGTCCTAAGGCTGTAGCATCTACCTCTGCAAAAAAAACCCTCCCCTCTGTAAGGGAATCCAGGTCCTTAGAGAGATGGGGTAAAAAAGTTTACACTTCTGCTACTCTGTCAGCTAGAGCCTTGAACTGTCAATTTCATACGATACAATATCAAGAATTTATGCTAGACCAGTTAACTAAAAAACTGTCGTCTGATGAACCTTTTGATAAGAAGTATGTTCAGGAAATGGTACATAACATTCAGCAAGTTAGTAACCATTCTTTAAAATGTGGCTATGATGCACTGGAGGCTTCCTTTAGATCAGCCATGACTGGCACAGTTATCAGAAGGCATGCATGGTTGAAAGAGCAGACCTTACCGGACCATGTCAAAGCAAAGCTATTAGATGCTCCTATGGACAAGGCTAATTTATTTGGACCACCTGCACAACAGGTACTGAAGAAGATGGAGGAGAAAGCAAAATCAGTACAAACAGTGAAGGATTTCTTACAGGTCCAACCTCCAAGGTTTAGCAGGAACTGGCCCTCCAAAACTGGTCCTTTCCAGACTCTTCTAAAGCCCAGAGAGGCAGAGATAGGCGACCAAGAGGCAGACACCAATCCAGAGGTGCCTACAGGGCGCCAGTGGCAGAAACAACCAGCGAGGCACAGGCGCAGCCACCACCACTGCATCAGGACAATCACAGTGACTTGACTCTGGCACCGCCTACCAGGGAACAAATAGAAGCACCCTTAGCTAGCTTTATTTTCAAAAACTGGCATTACATCACAAGGGACAAGTGGATCTTGCAAACTATAAGCCAAGGCTACAGGTTTCATTTCCATACTCTACCAGGAAAGAGAGGAATACCAAACCTACCACCAAATCAAAAGGCAGAAGCTCTAAAACAAATATCTCAATTGTTAAGGATGAGAGCTGTGGAAAAGGTACCATCTATGGAACAAGGAAAGGGATTTTACTCCAGACTTTTCCTGGTACCAAGAAAAGACAACAACTGGAGGCCTAGTCTCGACCTGTCTGCTTCAAACACATTTCTCATTGTCCCAAAATTCAAAATGCTGACTCTACAGCAGCTTCTTCCCATGCTGGGCAAGGAGTCTTGGCTGGTAACTCTAGATCTCAAGGAGGCATACCTGCGAATTGCAGAAGATACCTCAGATTTCTTGCAGGATCAGAGCATTATCAATTCTCAGCATTGCCCTTTGGCTTATCTACTGCGCCCCAGAGTGTTCACGAAATGCCTGGCATCAGTAATTGCTCATTGCAGGCTTCAGGGAATACAAATTTACCCCTACCTGGACGACTGCCTGATACAAGCGGACAGCATGAACAAACTAACAGAAGACTTACAAACAGTCATTCACCTGCTACAAGCCCTGGGATATACAGTCAATATAAAAAAGTCAATGCTGACACCATCCCAAAGAATAACCTTTTTGGGTGCAGAGCTGGACACATCAAAACAAATGGCATTTCTAACTGTAGAAAAGCAAAAGCAATTACCTCTCTACTTCTTGGCATTAACAAAGCAGAACCATCTGACAGCAAGAAAAGTACTGCAAGCCCTGGGCTTCATGGCATCCTGCATAATACTGGTTCCTCACGCCAGACTGCATATGAAAGCTACAGTGGTACCTAAAAATGTATGGTCTCAACACAAGCACAGCCTAGAAACCAAGATTCCTATAATCCCCTGCCTGAAGCAAGAGTTCTATGGTGGGCTCAGGCCTGCCAATCAAACACAGGATTGCCCTTCTACAACATTCAACCAAGCCAAACCATCACGGACGCCTCAGACTTCGGTTGGGGGGCCCACATGCTGGACAAGTGCATACAAGGCTTATGGACACAAGACCAGCTACACCTGCACATAAATCTAAAGGAAATGCTGGCAGTAAAATTGGCAATCCAGTCATTCAGACCATTTCTCCTAGAAGGTCATCTGATGATAAGGACAGACAACACCACAGTGATGTGGTACATCAACAAACAGGGAGGCACACTCATACCCTCTATGCGGATGGCACTGGACTTATGGAATGTGGCTCTGAGCTACAACATTCACTTACAGCAATTTTAAACATTCTAGCAGATATATTAAGCAGAACTACCACGTATGCCACGAATGGATGCTGCATCCGGACATCTTCAAGGCCATCACAAGGAGATGGGGACTCCCAGAAATAGACTTATTTGCATCTCCACACAATCACCAGCTAAAGAAATTCTGCACGAGGATGTACCACCCACTTGCATGGAAGGTGGACTCCCTATCTTTCAGTTGGGAAAACCTGTCAGCATATGCATTCCCACCACTTCCTTTGATGCACAAGGTGCTATTGAAGATCAAAGAGGACCGGCCAAGGATCATTCTGATAGCTCCAGACTGGCCAAGGCAACATTGGTACCCATTACTAAGGAGCCTATCTCGGGAACTAATATGGACACTACCCCTGGTTCCATTACTGTTAACACAGAACAACTACAACAGCCTGCATCCAAACCTGAAAACTCTGCAACTGACTGCCTGGAACATCACATAAGATCAATTAACCCAAATTTATCCCAAAGGGTTAAAGACATTATGCTTGAGGCTCGCAGACCCTCAACAAGAAAAAATTATGCAGCAAAATGGAAAAGATTTCTCATTTGGAGTACTGCAAGGGGAGAAGATGTGTCACTGGTAAACATAGCCAGCATCTTGGAATACTTGGCAGAGCTCTTCCACACAGGCCTGTCCTATTCTTCCATCAAGATACATGCATCAGCTATCTCAGCAGAATACACCTTGGATCCTCCAGTATTCTCACACCCTTTGCTAAGGCAGTTTCTAAGAGGAATTAAAAATGTAAAACCTCCAAGGAAACCACCATTGCCAACATGGGACTTGAACTTTGTGCTAGAAAAACTGACACTTCCCCCTTTCGAACCAGCAACAACAGCAGAATTACAATTCTTATCATGGAAGACTGCTTTCCTGCTGGCAATCACTTCGGCAAGAAGGGTATCTGAACTACAAGCATTAATGGCAGTACAACCCTTCCTGATCTTCCATCAAGATAGAGTGTCCATGAGAACTAATCCTACATTCATGCCTAAGGTGGTGTCCAGAGTATCTTTAAATCAGGCTATCCACCTACCTACCTTCTTCCCCAACCCACAGAACAGGGGAGAAAGACTGCTGCATACCTTGGATGTGCATAGACAGTTACGCTACTACCTGGACAGAACCAAGAGCAATAGGAAAACTGACCAGCTTCTGGTAGCATATGCAACAGGAAGGGAAGGAAAAGCAATTTCAAAACAAACAATCTCCAAGTGGATAGGAAATTGCATTAGATTTTGTTACTCCTACCATGGAAAGAAAACTCCAGATAACATCAGGCCTCATTCTACAAGGGCTACAGCCACTACCACAGCTTTCTTATGAGGTGGCCACCAAGGACATTATAGAGGCTGCTACTTGGACCTCCATGCATATATTTGCCAAGCATTATAATTTACCTTTATACTCCAGATCGAGCAGGTTTTGCCACTGCTGTGTTGCAAGGGATCCTAACTACACCATAATCTCTTTTTCCTCCTCCCTAGTTTAGCTATGGTATTCTACCCATTTGTAAGGACTGCAGATGCATCCTTGAAGGACATAGTACAGTTTTGTACCTACCATAAATGTAGATGTCCGATAGGAATGCATCTGCAGTCAAGATACACCTTCCCTCTGTGGTACTCCTAGGGTATTTGCCCATCTTATAGCTAGCTGGGGGATCTATTATAGTGTATTTGTTTGTATATATGTACATACATGCTTATATTTTGTGGTTGCTCTCTACTATTTGGAATCATTGGCATTTATCCAAATTTAGCCTTCCAAGAGGGCACCTGGCATCTGGGGCAAGAAACACTGAGGAAAATGGCGTCGGCTGATGCCTTTATACCCGAATAACTGCAGCTATGACGTCGGGTGAAGTGCGACACCAGCCGAAGCCAGACCCAGACTTTGGAATCCGGCCGACCGAAGGGCTGCCTGACGACAGGACAACCCATTTGTAAGGACTGCAGATGCAGTCCTATCGGACATCTACATTTATGGTAGGTACAAAACTGTACTTTCTTACTTATATGTGCCAACTAATAAAAAGTGGACTTTTCTATTCTTCAGTGAAAGTACACTTTTCTGCAATATCAGCCTGCTTGCCTCTTGACTCTCCCTTGCTAGCCAGCCTTGATGTAAAACTCTTCCTTAAAGGGCTGTTAGACATTAGACCTCCAAAACAGCATATCCCTCCACCCTGGGACCTTAACTTCATCCTGGAAAAGCTTACCCAACACCCATCTGAACCTGCTGGGACAGCTTCCCTTCAGATGTGCACATGGAAAGCAGTCCTATTAGTGACTATTACCTCAGCCAGAAGGGTTTCAGAGCAACAAGCCTTAATGGCTTGCTCTCCCATACTACGTTCCACAAAGACAGGCTAACCCTGAGAACTAACCCCTTCTTTATGCCTAAGGTGGTCAACAATTTGTCATTAAACCAATCTGTCCACCTTCCCACCTTCTTTCCCTCTCCCGCCAATGAAGGGGAGAGGATACTTTACTCCCTGGATGTACAGAGACAACAAAGATTTTACCTGGACAAAACAAAATCCATTAGGAAATCAAAACAACTCTTTGTTTCCTTCCATCCCAGAGAATTTGGCAAGACAGTCCCCACCCAAACCATTGCATGTTGGATCAGGAAAGCCATCTGTCTTTGCTACTCCCACCATGGGAAAAATCCCCCAGTGGGAGTAAAAGCAAATTCCACCAGGGCAATGGCCACCTCCAAGGTTTTCCTAAAAGGTCTAGACATGTCTTCCATTATGGAAGCAGCCACATGGTCCACTATCCACACTTTCACCAAACACTACAAGCTAGACCAGGTCTCCAGAGCATGTGCAGGATTCACCAGGGCAATCCTACAGGGCTTTGTAGAATCTTCTTCTGTATCAGCCACCCTTTCATCCATCTAAGCTGTGGTACTCTCCCACAACCAAATACTGCAATAGAGGAATAGAAGGACATAGAATAGTTGTGTAAAATCTTACCATAACCATAGATGTTCTTCTGTTCCGTTTTGCAGTATTCCTTCTTATCCACCAATAACCCCCTCTTCGTTTTCCTTTTTATCCCAGCATGTCCCTAGGTCCTAATATCTTACACCTTTCACCCTATATCTATCAATGCTACAAAAGGACCCCAGGGTCCCATACCTGACACCACTGGCACCTCCTCCTGCTGGGTCTTCTACTCTACCTGCTAAGCTTAAAGTTCTGAGGATTGTGGTATGCAGATGTCACATTTATGGCCCCTGGTTTATGGCCTTAAGTGTGACGTCCCACGCAGCTGCAACAGCCAAGGTGAAGCTTTTGTATAGGAGCTGACGTATGAGTCACCTGAGGGCAGGAAATCCCACAACAAGAATACTGCAACATGAAGAGAAGGACATCTATGGTTATGGTAAGATTTTACACAACTATTCTTTGTCTCAAATATTTATGGTACCCAAAGAAATCCAGAATATTTTTGCACTGGCATGCATCAAGTTGGGAAGAAGGAGGGATAGGGTTTCCTAATATTGACCATTGTATAAACTCAGTCATAATTAACACAGTATTTTTATGGATTAATCCATCATACACTTCTTATTGGAAAACATTGCACAAAACTTGGTTATTAGAATCTAATGGAACAACTTTTGATCCTCTCATTAAAAATGTTTTCCTGTGGATCTTAAAAACATATAATCTCACATTATTTCCTTAAGTCAGTTATTGTTAAATTCTAAAAGACTTACATTTTCGAATCATATAACAAAAAATCTATTAATAACAATATTCCCAATAGCCTTTACTAATGGATGATTAATCTCATTTGATGAAAAAAATGATAGATTTTAAAAACAGTAACTTATTGTACTGGAACCAGCTTATGTTTGGTAAAAAAAAAAATCCATTCAGTTGATTTATTAGCCAAATTTAGCTTACAGAGCTGCAATTGGTTAGATACTCAGACATGTAAAGAATTTCTTCATAATAAAACTATATATTTATTTGATTCTTTTAACAATAATATACCAAAAATCTTAGATTTCACTTCCATCATTATTAATGGTTCCATTTATCTAAAAAATATATAAAATGATTAGAAGTGATTTTAGACCTATTGATATTTCCTTCTGGAATTACTCAACCAAGATTAATAAAGAAGAATTTACTGCTATAAATAAAAATCTTTGTCTAAAATCATTAGGAAAAATAACATCCTCTCCTTATTGGAGACGTTCTACTTGGAGATTTTTACAGAGATTTTTATTTAACTCTACATAAGGTTGCATTGATCTATAAAAAGGATAATATTAAGTGTTGGAGATGTGAGTTAATCCCTAAAGCAGATTGGTTTCATGTCATCATTAATTGCTAATTGGTTAAACCTTTTGGGTTGATTTTAGATATTTTTGCAATACATTGTGGAATGATAATTGTATTATAACTGATTCTGTCATATTGTTCACTGTGACAATTCCCCAGTTATTCCTGCTCATCATATACCTCTTTCATATGTGTAGATCAGTGTGTGTGATATACCTTTAAGAAGCTTTACAGTGAGTCAGCACATGCATATAAGTACTGAGCACATGCAGGCAAGAGCGCCATTTTGAGTGAGCAGCCT
Source organism: Protopterus annectens (assembly GCF_019279795.1). NCBI lineage: Eukaryota > Metazoa > Chordata > Ceratodontiformes > Protopteridae > Protopterus > Protopterus annectens. The sequence continues at coordinate 1,862,398,808 of NC_056732.1, forward strand.
GAGTGAGAGCATGCAAGTATGTAGTCAGTCAGTTAGTTAGTTCATTTAAGTTTAATGTTCCTGCAATCCATCCTGATGTATTTATATACAATCAACTACTTAAAGGAACACTCAAGCCTCAACATCTTCTTAATGCACATAAAAAGAGCGATATGGTGTCAAAATGGGAGCCAGAGTTACAGCCATGAGGCAGCCAGTTAAAGCTGGAGGAATATACAGCAGTGGATCATCCCTACTGCTCAAATGACTCGCAAAGTAGATCAGAAACAAATTCTAGGTACTAAACTCTGTTAAATGATTCATTTTGCTATAAATATAAAACAAAGCACTGAGAATGCTCATAACAAATTTCTTATAAAATCAAATGTCTGATACTGTAACATATTGATAATATTTGAAATAGTTACGAAAATGTTTGAAACGATATCTGAATCACATAAAATGTACAAAAAAGGTAAAATGACCATTTTTATTTTTTTGCTATGTGCTACTTTTTCACATTAACTAAAGCTAATCAAAATATCCGAAGTGTGCAAAGTGTTTGCCGGTGTGTACAGTATTACAGTGCAGTTATTTCGCAAAGTAAAGTTGTATTTTGCAAAGTACAGTTATTTCAAATTATATTTCACAGAGTACAATATTTTAAAGAGTTTATTGTGCATTTGAATATTATTACAAGTACCTGGTGTGTGTGAATGTTTGTACATAATTACAATGGTCATTTTGCATTGTGTTTTACTATAATCTGTGTGCATGGCAGAAGGATTTTGCAGACCTGCACTGCTTGTGATTGATAACAATATCACAGAAAATTGGAGAGTGTTTGGGCAGGAATACATTTTCATACAGGCTGCTTTTCCTGAAAAAATATACACATACAAAAACATGTATTCTGCTTAATTTATCTGGTTCAGAGGCCATTGAAAGAGAGCATTCATTTGTGTATGCACCTGCTGTGTTTACAGGGGTGGGGAAGGCCGCCATATAGTGGCACCGGCTGAAACAAGGGAAGACCCTGAATACTTAAAACATAAATTTAGAGACGTGTATCCACCAAATGAATGTTAAAATGAAAAGGCACTTATTTTACACAAGGGATCAAAAGCCTGGTGAAACTTTTGCAGCATATATAATTGACTTGAGAAATGAGGCAAAAATGTGCAGATATGGTGATTTGAGAGGTGAAGTTGATAAAGGACAGGCTTGTATGTGGTATTAGTAACGACACAGTGAGAAAGATTTTGCTTCAAGACAATGATTTAATTATGCATACTTGTTCATAGGTTAGAACTAGGCTAACACTCCTTGTGAGCCATTTCAAGTCTAGCCCATTACCCCATGTGAGATTCAAACCCTGCAGCTTGCATCTGTAAGGTAAACACCTTAACCATTATGCCATACTTAATGTTGTATAAGGCCATTTAGATTTGTCAGATATATAAGCTTACAGAAAAGCACACAAGTATGCTTACAAATGAAAGTAGCTACAGAAGGTACAGTGACAAAGCTCATGTTGATAGCATGCAGCACTTGGTTAAAGGAAACAGGCCCAAGCACATGGCAACTACTGCAGGTCCTGTAACAGTCCTTGGGGAAACCAGAGTCTTTTCAGCAAATTTCAGGGCATGCTCAGTAAAGCATAAGGGTGAGTCAGCAAAGTCAAAACATGTGCCCCCACATAGCTTCATAGTCAACTGTCGTAATTGTGATGGTAATCACGAACTCAAAAGAGATGTGCTTAGCTTTTGGTCAGCAGTGTCATTCTTGCAATAAGTGGAATCATTTCAAAAGGTTTTGTAAATCAAATAAGGCACATTCTTTTAAAAGAGGACATTCCAAAAGGAAAGTTGATCAATTGGAAAGCTACAACCTTAATTTTTATGTTAATGATGTGTCTGTGCTTGGTGAAACAGTCAATGCAGTACATCTGTGGGAAAAGAATGAAATGTTTTGTACTGTTTGGATTAATGGGAGTCCTGCAGAGCTCAAAGTAGATACTGGCTCAAAGTGCAGTGTTATGTCAGCAGAAACATTTGCTGGAGTGAAAGCTGCTGAACAACTTGATTTAACAAAGTGTGCAAAGCTTGTTGCTTATGGTGGTGAAGAGATTCAAACCAAAGGCTCAGTAGTGTTCTCATTTTATTCTTCTGGGAAAAGCTATGACTTGCAGATGTTCTTTGTGTTTCACTGTTGCAGTCATCACATTTGGGTTATCCCTGCCAGGGTAACCCTCAGTCGGCCTGAATACTAGAGGCTGAGTATTTCTGCGTCGGTTGCAGTCACTCCAGGACTGACATCAGGTCGTCAGTAGTATAAAATAAGGCAGCCGATGCCATTACATCAGTCTTTCTTGCCGAGGAGCCCGAAGCAGAACCAGTTCACACGAATGCCGGTCGGCCGCTACCTGAGCTTTTGTTTTCTGAATTGAAGTTGAAGTCTTCTAAAGCTAAGTACCCCATTAGGGATTCTTTTTTGTTGCTCTAACCGATGTCAGAAAAAGTTAACAATTGTATCACCTGTGGAAAGCAAATTGCACACTGAGACTTTCATTCTTACTGCATCACTTGCTTAGGCCCAGACCACGACGTCCCCCGCTCTCGCTTTTGTGTTTTGTTCAACGCCAGAACTATACGTCATCGGGCCTTTATTGCATCTAGGTATTTTCACTCCCAGTCCTCGAATTCTGATATGGCTTTTGTAAGCCATCCGACAGCAGATCGTCCAAAAACATGTAAGGATAAAGACAGAGACAGACCTCACAGGTCGAAACCTACTGACTGTGCTTCCGTTAAGCTAGTCGTCAGTTCTCCAGTCCTCAGTGAACACTTTTGCAGCCCCTGCTGCCCGCTTCTGTGGATTCACAGGCTGCTACAGAGACCCTTTCGGAGTTTGGTATGCCGTGAGACTCTTCATCGACTAAGGATCCTGCGGATGTCTCTACCTTGGATGGGTTTGGAGCCGCTTAGCAGGCACTGGCTTCTGAGGAAGTACTTCACATTACCGACTCTCAACATAGACCAACGACTTCTTTCACGTCTACTATTCTTTCGAAAACTACTGAGTTTCTAAGGCCCAGCGTACAAACCACACCCAAGAAACCGACGACCCAATCTCAGGCACCTGCTTTCTTGCCTCAGTCTCAAATGCTTAAAATGGTGGAAGACCTTATAATGCTGATCAGGGGAAGCCAAGCTACCCCTTCCAAAAGAAAGAGATTTGTCCCCAGTAGTTTTATCTGAACAGGAGTTCAATGACTCTGAGGCATCTGAATATGAAGACATGCAACGCCTCTCTGCTTATGAGGATTCTGATGCAGAGGAATCCATTCCTTCAGCCTCTCCACCTGATGACTTTTCCTTTGGGGAAATCCTACATACTTTAAGGGAGCATTTCCAATGGGAATGTCAGGACTACCCTCAGTCTATAAAGGGACTCAGGGAATTCTTATATCTTCCACAGCACAGACCTCTAGCCATTCGTCCTGTCCTGGATGTTGTTGATGCTGTTTTCATGGAATCTAGTTTGGCTCCTGACACCCTCCCTCCTGCTCCCAGGAAACCTGACAGGTACTATAGAGTCCCTGACACTCTCAAATTCTTTTCAAAAATTCTACTGCTGACCCTGAGGTTATTTCTCAGGGGCCTAAAGGAATTAAAGCAACTTCTGCTAAGAATCCCACCCCCTCAGATAGGGATTCCTGAGCATTAGACAGATGGAGTAAAAAAGTATAGACCTTTGCTACTCTTGCTATTAGAGCACACAATTTTCAGTTCCATATGCTAAAATTTCAGCAACATACCATGGAACTCCACAAACAAAAATATTATCTTTTCCTGGAGTTACAAGAGCTAATGCATTCTTTAAGTCAAGTGACTAAGCACACCTTACAATGTGGTTTTGACGCCCTAAAAGCATCTTGCATGGCAGCAGTCACTGGTTCTGTCCTTAGAATGCATGCTTGGCTTAAGGAACAGCCCTTGCCAGACCATGTCAAATCCAAATTATTGGACGCACCCTTGCACAAAGACAACTTATTTGGCTCCCAAGGCAGAGGAGGTCTTAAAAAGATGAAAGAAAAAGCTAAATCTATGCAGACAGTTAAGAACTTCCTGCAGGTCCAGCCACCCAGGTTCAGTAGGCATTGCCCCTACAAGCACTGGTCCTTTCCTGCCCCTCCAGGTCAGCTCAGCCCAGACCCTGGGGAAGCAGACCCCCCAGACAGCAGCCCCAGGGAATGCAGAGATCTAAGCAATGGAGATGTTCTTCGTGTTTCACTGTTGCAGTCATTACATTTGGGTAATCTGCTGGCAGGTTGCCCTCAGTCGGCCTGAATTCCAAAGTCTTGGGTCCTGCATTGGTTGCTGTCTCCTCTTCCATGACATCAGGGGTATAAAACAAGCAGCCGGCGCCATTTTCCCCAGTCTTTCTTGCCGCATGGTGCCTGAAGCAGAAGCAGTTCGCAAGTGCCGGTCGGCCAACTCCTGAAATTCTCGAGTTCGTGTTTCAGAACCGAAGTCTTCACAAAAGCTAAGTACCCCATTGGGGAAACTTTTTTCTTGCTCCATACTGATGTCAGTAAAAAGTTAATAATTGTATTACTTGTGGGAAGCAAGTACCGCATAAGGATTTCCATTTATACTGTATTCCTTGCCTAGGCCCTGATCACAACATGCCTGGCTGTCAGTTTTGTGCTAGATTTAACCAACACACTACTAAGCGTCAGTATATTTTTGCCTCAAAATATTTTGGAAACAGATTTAACTACCCTGAAATGTCATTGGATAGCAATCCGACTACCGGAGTACACAAAAAACGCAAAGAAAAGGACAGAGACAGACCGAAGTCCAAAATCGACGACGAAGCTTCTCCTAAGCCAGTTGCCGGTTCGCCTGTACTCAGTGAGGTGCTTTCGCAGCCCCTGATGCCCGCTACTTTCAAGTCGCAGGCCCCTACCGAGACCCATGTGGAGTCTGGCAAGCCGCAAGATACTCAAAGTATTGTACCCACGGATGTCTCTCCCTCGGATTGGTACGGAGCCGCTGAGCAGGCACCAGATTCTGAGGGTGTATTCAGGCCTCAATATTTTTATATAAAACTGACGGCAGCTGCAAAACCAAAGACAAAAGCAACTTCTAAAGTTAAAAAACAATGCATGAGCCACGTGCACAGGCCGCTATGCCTAAAAAACAGATGATCAAAATGGCTGAAAACCTAATTACCTTGATCAGGGGTTCCCAACCCTCTCCTGATAAGAGCCCTAGGCAAGACACTGACTATGAATCTTCAGATCAGGTTTCTATTTCTTCTGATTCCTCTTCTGATCAGGAATTATCTATTCCTCCCTATGAGGATTCTGATGCAGAGGAATCTGTCACATCTGCATCACCTCCTGAGGATTATTCATTTGGTGAAACTTTGCATACTTTAAGGGAGCATTTTCACTGGGAGAGTCAAGATTTTTCAGAATCAAAAAAGAGGCTCAGGGATTTCCTTCTTCAACCTCAGCACAGGCCTTTAGCCATACCCCCTGTTTTAGACATTGTGGATGATGTGTTTTCGGAATCAAGCTTGACTCCTGACACCTTACCTCCAGCTCCCAGCAAGCCTGACAGATATTACAGGGTCCCTGACTCACACAAGGTTTTATTTAGAAACCCTGCTGCTGACCCTGAAACTATTTCACAGGGTCCAAAGGGAGTTAAGGCCTCAACACCAAAAAATCCTACCTCCTCTGACAGAGATTCAAGGGCACTGGATAGATGGGGAAAGAAGGTTTATACATCTGCAACCGTGGCAATTAGGGCCCTAAACTGCCAGTTTCATATGCTCAAGTATTAACAACATGTTATGGGATTGCTGAAACAGAAAATTATGTTGATTTCTGAATGTGCAGAAAATAAAGAATTGCAGGAATTATTGCATGCAGCTGAACAAGTTGGAAAGCATACTTTGCAATGTGGTTCTGATTCCTTAGAGGCCTCCTGCAGGGCCGCAGTTACTGGATCTGTGATTAGGAGGCATGCCTGGCTAAAAGAGCAAAATTTGCCTGATCATGTTAAAGCTAAATTACTGGATTCTCCTTTACAGCATGTTACTCTGTTTGGTATTAAGGCAGAAGAGGTTTTAAAGAAAATGGAAGACAAAGCTAAGTCTATGCAAACTTTAAAAGACTTCTTACAAGTGCAGCCACCTAGATTTAGTAGACACTGGCCTACAAAAAAATTGGACCTTTTCTGTGTCCAACAGAGCTCAAAGGGGCAAATCCAGATGCTCTAAAGGTTCTAGATACCAGGCACAAGATTCTTACAGGTCAAAGCAATGGGGTGCTACTACCTCCAAATCTGGAGGAGATAAAGTGCAACCCTACAGAAAAAAGTCCCAATGACTTCCCTCTGCCTTCACCAAGCACTTATCTTTTGGCAGCACCCTTAGGCGGAAAATTAGCACTTTTTGCTCAAAATTGGCAGTTAATAACCCAGGACAAGTGGGTGCTAAACATAGTATCACAGAGATACAGATTCCATTTCCATACTCTGCCAATGGCAAATGGTTGGCTGGATCTGCCAAAAAATCAAAGGGCAGAGGCACAGAAACAGGTTACGTCCCTCATGGATATGGGGGCTATTCATCCAGTATCAGAACAGGAGAAAGGACAAGGTTTTTCTCAAGACTGTTCTTGGTACCCAGAAAGGACAAGGCCTGGAGGCCAATACTGGATTTATCAATTTTGAACACATTCCTGGAAATTCAAAATTCAAAATGCTAACTTTGCAGCAGCTTCTGCCCATGCTGGGCAAGAATGCTTGGCTGGTGACATTAAACCTAAAAGAGGCATACCTGCATGTCCCAATAAGGGAGTCGTGCAGAAGATACCTCCATTTCAAGGCTGGCTTAATGCATTACCAATTCTCTGCACTGCCCTTTGGCTTATCTACTGCGCTCAGGGTTTTTACAAAGTGCCTAGCACCAGTAATTGCTTTTTGCAGACAAAGAAGTATACAAATATATCTTTACTTGGATGACTGTCTCATTCAAGCAGAGAACAAGGGCCTTCTTCTTCAGCACCTGACGTTTGTGAAAAAGCTTCTAACATGCCTAGGGTACACAATAAACGAAAAGAAATCAAAATCAGGGCCAGTGGAAACTACGGCCCAAACTGCAGAATCCTATATAAACGCATTCTATGGACATCTCCAGGAATGCATGGATCATGCTATCCCAAACAAAACCAAGACCCAATCATCCAAAGGCAGGCGTCCAGTCTGGTGGACCCCTGCCATAAATAAACTGTACAACAGAAGGAGGAAGCTACTACATGATAGAGCAAAATCCCTAATAGGGAAGGCATCTCTGATCAGTACTAGCAAAAAATTACGATCCCTCATAAAATCCTCCAAGGCCAGCTTCGAGAGAAAAATTGCACAGGACACCAAAGACAATCATAAGGCTTTTTTCAGTTATGTTAGAAACCTGGGATGCATTTCCCAGACTTGTTCTGAGTTGATTCTAAATGACAAAAAATACACTGAACCCACAGACATTGCCAATATCCTGGCAGACAGGTTCAGTGCAAACTTCTCCCCCAAAGAGCAAGTATCTATCCGGCAGAGGGCTGCCTCCCAAACATCTCTGATGCTCAGGTGAAGGCTGCCCTCTCCAAAGCAAAAAACACTGCTTCCATGGGACCAGATGGCATCCCAGATTGCATCCTACATGAACTCCAAGAGGAACTAATCCCTCAAATAAAACAGCTATACAATCTCAGCCTCACTACAGGATATGTGCCCACAGAATGGCGTACAGCAACAGTTGTCCCACTCCACAAAGGTGGAGCCTTTACGGACCCTGGAAACTATCGCCCCATAAGCCTGACTAGCTTAGTCTGCAAGGCTATGGAGAGGATCATCATGGAGCTCATAAACGAAGACATTGGGGACCTACAGACACTAGATCCTACCCAGTTCGGCTTTGCCAAGGGCAGATCCTGCCTTTTGAACCTGGCTGACTTCTTCGAAACAGTCACCAAAGCCATAGATGAAGGAAAGGTAGTACACACAGCCTATCTGGACCTTGCAAAGGCATTTGACACAATACCCCACTCTGGCATCGTAGATAAGCTATCCAGCTTAAATATAAACCCCTATGTCACAAGATGGGTCGCAAACTGGCTCAAAGACAGAACCCACAGAGTGAGAGTTGCTGGAGCCATGTCTGACTCAAAACCAGTCACAAGTGGTGTCCCACAGGGTTCTGTCCTGGGACCACTCTTGTTCGGTATATACTTTTCCGAGGTACAGGCAAACGTGGGAGGACTATGGCTTACCACGTTCGCAGACGACTGCAAACTGGGTGCCATAATCAACTCTCCAGCTGACACAAACATCCTTCAAAAAGGTCTCACAGAGACAGATAACTGGTGCCAGCGCCATGGTTTAAAGCTAAATGCCAAAAAATGTATAGTCATACCCTTTGGCAAAAACAATGTGCCCACAAATTACCACATAGGGAAACCCATTAAGTACAGAGAAAGTTATTAGGGACCTGGGGACCCAAGTTGATAGCAATCTCTCCTTTGAAAACCACATTGCCAAAGTGGTTAGAAAGACTTCTACATAGCCCACCTCATCATGGAGGGTTTCACATCTAGTTCAAGAGAGGTAATCGTGCCTCTTTATTCATCCCTCATCAGGCCCATCATAGAATACAATGCCCCTTTTGGGATGTACCTTACCCGACACCTGCAGCAATTAGAAAGACCCCAAAAGTATCTCACCAAGAGGATCAAGGGTCTCAAACAGATGCCATATGCTGCTCGGTTAAAAACTCCAGCTCTACTCAGTTGCATACCGCCTACTTGAGGCGATCTATGCCTGACATACAAAGCTATGTCAAATCCAGAATTAATGGACATGCTCCACCTCAGTAAATCTAAATCCCTTAGAGCCACACGCTCGAGGGACTTGAACCTCAGCACAGAAATAAATAGAACTTGCTGGAGGACAGGTTCATAACCCAGAGGCTCCCTTCACTCTGGAATAGAATTCCAGTTCATGTGAGGCAGAGCACCTCACTGAATCTCTTCAAGAAGAATCTCGATAGGTGGATGGGGGATCGTAGGTTTGTCCCAGGGATTACTCCCGTGTCACTATTGGACAGAGGCACAGTAAACTAAACCTTAAAAAGGGCACAGTATACTCAAATCAAGGGGTGGCGTAAGCCATACAGAATCGGGCTAGGCTTATAATTGCCCCAGGGCAGATAGCCTAGTATGAACCTATGAACCTATGAACAGCTGGTACCCTCTCAAAAGATAACATTCCTGGGTGCAAGTTTGAATACAACTGCCCAGATGGCTTTCCTCACACCATACAAACAAAGGTAACTGACTACTTACTTCAGACTAATGGCAACAAAAACCCAGTTATCTGCAAGACAAACTCTGCAGGTTTTGGGGTTCATGGCAACCTGCATTCTACTGATTCCATATGCAAGACTGCATATGAGGAAACTTCAATGGTACCTAAAAGGTTTATGGAGTCAACATTGTCACAGTCTGGAAACAATGATTCCTCTCATTCCCTGCCTACAACAGGAGTTTCTATGATGGGCAAAGGCATGTCACCAAAACATGGGACGGCCCTTCACTCTACCCCCTGCCAGCCAAACCTTAACAGCAGATGCATCAGATTATGCATGGGGGGCCCACCTGGCAGGAAGATGCATTCGGGGCATATGGACCCCAAAACAAATGCATCTGCATTATCAACCAAAAAGAGATGTTAGCTGTTCAAAATGCCCTGACAGCCTTCAAGGACTTACTTCATCCAGGACAACTACTGATAAAGACAGACAACACCACGGTTATGTGGTATATAAACATGCAGAGGGGCACGCATTCATACCCCCTTTGCAGACTAGCCATGACACTGAGGGACACAGCTTTGACTTACCCGAGTACATCTACAAGCTCAGTTCCTGCCAGGAAAACAAAATATTCTGGCAGACGACTTAAGCAGAAACCTTATGGACCCTCACGAGTGGAAACTAGATCCACAAGTCTTCAGCATGATAACAAAGAAATGGGGGAGCCTGGACATAGATCTATTTGCCTCTCCTCAAAATTAACATTTGAAAAGATTCTGCACAAGGACTTATCCCAGACAAGCATGGAAAGTGGACGCCCTATCCTTCAGTTGGAAAAACCTATCAGTTTACGCCTTTCCTCCTCTGCCTCTTATTCCCAAGGTCCTACTAAAAGTCAGACAAAAGAAACCAAAGATGATACTGATTGCCCCAGACTGGCCACACCAATACTGGTACCCAATCCTACTGAACTTGTCTCAATACCAAGCTTGGACCTTACCTCAAAGACCTCAATTACTGTCCCAGCAAAACAATCAGATCCTGCACAATCGGCTCCAAACACTGAACCTGGCAGCATGGCTGATCATTTAGTTATACAAACAACACCTCTCAGTAAAGCTGTGATGGATGTCATTTTGGAAGCCAGAAGGCCTAGTACTAGAAAATCTTATGCTGATAAATGGAAGAGATTCTGTGCTTGGAATCAAGCACAAGGAACTGATACAGCAGAACCAAATATTCCTCAGATATTACAATACTTGACTGAGATGCTTGATAAAGGCCTATCTTTCTCATCAATAAAAATCCATGCCTCTGCCATTTCGGCTCATTACAATGCAGAGCCACCAATCTTTTCTCATCCGTTATTAAAGCAGTATCTTAGAGGAGCCAAACATTTAAGGCCTCCCAGAAGATCACCAATACCTGCATGGGACCTCAATTATGTGTTGGAAAAGGTCACCCTGCCTCCATTTGAACCAGCAGCTACTGCAGATCTAAAGTTCTTATCTTGGAAAACAGCTCTGCTCCTAGCAATTACTTTAGCAAGAAGAATCTCAGAGCTACAGGCCCTCATGGCTGTGGAGCCTTTTATCATATTTTACCCAGACAGGGTGTCTTTGAGGACCAATCCTTCATTTATGCCTAAGGTGGTTTCCAGTGTGGCTCTTAACCAAACTATGCATCTGCCAACCTTTTATCCAAATCCGCAGAACAAGGGGGAGAGGATTCTTCATTCACTGGACGCACACAGGCAGCTAAGATTCTACTTGAACAGGACTAAAGCTCTAAGAAAAACAGCAGTTACTAATGACATATGCTGCAGGATCACAAGGAAAGACTTTTTCAAAGTGGATAAGCCACTGCATTCGTTTCTGCTACTTACACCATGGCAAACTTGTGCCCAAGGGCATTAGGTCTCATTCCACCAGAGCTGCAGCTACATCAGCAGCCTTTCTCAGAGGACTACCAACCAAAGACATTCTAGAGGCTGCTACTTGGGAGTTCTTTTCACACTTTTACAAAGCATTATCATTTGCCTCTCTACTCTAAGTCCAGGGCAGGCTTTGCCACTGCAATTCTGCAGGGCCTTATATCCACCCCTAATGCTGTTTAGCTCCAGCCTCCCATCCATAACTTTGGGATTCTACCCAAATGTAATGACTGCAACAGTGAAACACAAAGAACTTCGTACAGTTGTGTACACTTACCATAAATGTAGATGTTTGAGTGTATTCACTGTTGCAGTCCAGGTTACCCACCCGCCATCCCCCTTTTATTCTGGAGTTTCTCTTTCCTTCACTATCTTCTACAACCTATGTGGTATATTTGCTTGTAGATGAAGGTTAAGTTTGTATTGTTGCATGTATATATAGTTTATGTATATATATTTTTGCTACCTTTTTGGGGGCACCTGACATCTGGGGCAAGAAAAACTAAACAAAATGGCATCGGCTGCTTGTTTTATACCCCTGATGACCTGATGTCATGGAAGAGGAGACAGCAACCGACGCAGGACCCAAGACTTTGGAATTCAGGTCGACTGAGGGCAACCTGCCAGCAGATTATGCAAATGTAATGACTGCAACAGTGAATACACTTGAACATCTACATTTATGGTAAGTGTACACAACTGTACTTTCCTCCTCTTCAAAACCAGGGAGTGCTAAGCCATCCTCTCATGGTAAGAACTCACAATGACTCTCCACTTCCACCCCCTCCCTCTGCCCACCTGCATTTGCCCCAGGAGGAAAACTCTCCTTCCACACAAGTACCTGGGCCACCATTACCAATGACCGCTGAGTCTTCAACATAGTGTCTCAGGCATATAAATTTTATTTCCACACTCTACCAACCCAAAAAGAGTTCCCAGATATTCTTCGTGTTTCACTGTTGCAGTCATTACATTTGGGTAATCTGTTGGCAGGTTGCCCTCAGTCAGCCTGAACAACAAAGTCTTGGGTCCTGCGTTGGTTGCTCTTCCATGATGTCAGGTCGTCAGGGGTATAAAACATGCAGCTGACGCCATTTTTATCAGTCTTTCTTGCCATGCGGTGCCCGAAGCAGAAGCAGTTCGCAAGTGCCGGTCGGCCGACTCCTGAAATTTTTGTTTTCGAGTTTCAGAACAGAAGTCTTCAAACTAAAGTTAAGTACCCCGTTGGGGACAGTTTTTCTTGCTCCTTACCGATGTCAGTAAAAGTTAATTGTATTACTTGTGGGAAACAAGTACCTCATAAGGATTGAGACTCTTCCTGGTACCCAGAAAAGAGGGCACCTGGTGCCGCATCCTCGATCTATTCATTCTAAACACCTTTTTAGTGATACCAAAATTCAAAATGCTCACCCTCCAGCAACTACTACCTATGCTCTCCACAGATGTTTGGTTAGCCACCCTAGACCTAAAAGAGGCCTACCTACACATCCCAATCGGAGAATCATGCAGGAAATGTCTACGTTTCAGGGCAAGATCACTGCACTTTCAGTTCTCTGCGCTTCCTTTTGGCTTAGCCACTGCTCCCAAAGTTTTCACAAAATGTCTGACTCCCACCATTGCTTTTTGCAGGCAAGGAAATATTCAAATTTACCCATACTTAGACAACTGCCTGATTCAGGCAGACTATCAGGAAAAGCTGCTCAAGCACCTGGCCTTTGTAAAGGACCTACTGACCTCCCTGGGGTACACTGTCAACGAAAAGAAAGCCAAACTAGTACCTACCCAAAAAGGTATATTCCTGGGAGCAAGCCTGGACACAGCATCCCAGATGGCATTCCTTACACCAGAAAAGCAAACCTACCTGATAGCCTATTTCTCTCAACTAGCCACCAGACCCCAGTTATCCATAAGGAAAATCCTGCAAGCTTTGGGATTCATGGCTTTTTGCATTTTACTCATTCCATATGCCAGACTGCATGTGAGGAAACTACAGTGGTACCTAAAAAGCCTTTGGTGTCAACACTATCAAGACCTGGAAACTCTTATACCAGTGATAATTTGTTTAAGGAAAGATTTTCTTTGGTGGGCAGCAGCATGCTACCACAACAAAGGACTACCCATCTCACAACCCCACGCTGCCAGGCCCTCACCACAGATGCATCAGACTCTGCTTGTGGTGCACACCTGGATGTCAGTTGCATACAGGGCCAATGGAGCTCACATCAAATACATCTGCACATCAAACAAAAAGAGAAGTTAGCTGTCCAGCATGCACTGACAGCTTTCAGACCCCTCCTCTCCCCGGGGGCTCTACTGATCAAAACAGACAACACCATTGTAATGTGGTATATCAACCAGCAGGGAGAGACTCACTCGTACCCTCTGTGCAGCCTTGCCATAACCCTTTGGCACACAGCCTCAGCCATGCAGCTACACCTGTTAGCATAATTCCTGCCAGGCTCTCTAAACTCTCTGACAGATAACTTAAGCAGAAATCTTTTGGACCCACACAAGTGGCAGCTAGACCAAAGGACCTTCACCCTTGTAACTGAGAAATGGGGCACTCCGAAGGTCGACCTCTTTGCTTCCCACTCCAACCATCAGCTCAGCAAGTTCTGCACTAGGGAGCTTCACTGCAAGGCCTGGAAAGTGGATGCTCTAACCTTTCAGTGGGTCAACCTCTCGGTCTATGCATTTCCCCCCTACCGCTCATTACAAGGGTACTGCTCAAAATAAGGAAGAAGAAATCCTGATTGCCTCAGACTGGCCATGCCAGCACTAGTACTCACTGCTGCACAGCCTGTCACCTCTGTCACCATGGCATCTCCCTCATATCCCAACACTCCTGACCCAGAGGGAAGGAGAATTCATGCATCCCCAATGGCAGACCCTCAGTCTGGCAGCCTGGCTTATTCCCTGACCACCCTTCAAGCTGCCAATCTCAACAAACAGGTTCTAGATGTTATACATGAGGCCAGATGCCCTAACACTAGAAAGTCTTATGCTGACAAATGGAAATGGTTTTGCACCTGGATCCAGGCTAAGGGAGCCAGGATGGCACAGCCCTCCCTACCTCTTATCCTGGATTACCTTGCTGACCTACTAC